>NC_134693.1:88402983-88702983 GCF_050947455.1 Rhinoderma darwinii | reverse complement strand
ATGCGTAAATCGAGGCATAATACGCCTCGTTTACGCCTGAAAATAGGTCGTGTGAACCCATCCTTACGGTTCAAGAGTTAGCCTCAGAAACAGTGGTTTGAGCACCCGTAATTACGGGAGCGTTGCTAGGCGACGTCAGGGGATAGTCACTGTCCAGGGCGCTGAAAGAGTTAACTGATAGACAGTAACTCTTTCAGCACCCGGGACAATGACTACCACTGGAGTTAATAGTATTAAAAGTTAACTTACCCAGAACTCCCTGCTTCTTTCTCCAGTCCGGCCTCCAGGGATGACGTTTCATCCCATGTGACCGATGCAGTCAATCACAGGCTGCAGCGGTCACATGGACTGCCGCGTCATCCAGGGAGGTCGGACTGGATGTCAAAAGAGGCATGTGTCACCAAGACAACTGTCGGGGGTACATATGAATTTCTTTTACTTTCAATCTCTGCGTAAACTATGCCCGAAAGGGCTGCCTCTTCTCTCTACCTAGTACTGCTAGAGAGAAGGGGCTACCGATTAGTGCAGAGAAAACGGGTCCGTAAATACGGGTGGAATACGTGTGACAAAGCACCCGTATTTACGGGAGGAAAATAATACATTCATGTGCATGGGACCTTAGAGAGACGTTATATATTTCCTTAAATTAGTGCATCTTTCTGATATCCTAATACCAGAAATATATCCCCTAATTTACTTGAAAGGGGTTGTCCACTACCAGACAACTGATGACCTATCCACCGGATAGGTCATCAGCATATCATCAGTGCGGGTCTGACAGCCAAACCCCACACCGATCAGATGCTCCAGAGGCCTTCGGGCACTGGATGTTATGGCCATTATGCAATGTAAGCAGCCAGAAGCCGTTGGCTCTGTACATTGCATAGTGGCCCTGCTGCCGAACTGCAGCTCTGCTACTATTCCATGACCGGAGCGATCAGCTTCAGACATTGACATCCGGTGCACAGAAGCAGCCGAAGCAGCTTAAAGATGCAGGGTCTGGGTTTCGGACCCCCACAGATCAATGGGTACTGATAACTTATCTGGTGGATAGGTCATCAGTTGCCTGGTAGTGGCCAACCCCTATAACATTTGTCAGGTTACAGATTCTCTTTAAGCATAATCTATTGATTTGAACACAACTGCAAATTTCCTGTCTCCTACAACAGCTATGTACACTGAATGGCCACTTTATTAGACGCCCGCCCTTCCTGCATGGAAATTAGACATGTAACCTCAGAATGCAGCTTAAAAATCAAGGTAAAGAGTTTTTCATGGCTGAGTTTCAGTGTGAATCCACATTAGAATGGGATTATTCAGAGATTTAAAAAGGGGTCAGAAGAGGCTGTCAAGAAAAGTTCTATATACCCAGAGAAATGTATGGCATGTCCTAAGTGTCTGGGATCTACAGGATTTTTGCAAGGCCTATTTCAGAACAGATTGTTGTCTTCCATTTAGCTCAGTATTTAGGTTACTACCGTGTTTCCCCGAAAGTAAGACAGTGTCTTACTTTCTTTTTATCCCCAAAATCCCCACTATGTCTTACTTTCGGGGTATGTCTTATATTGCGTTGCGTTGCTCGATTTTCTAGATAGTCACTGTTCATGGTGCTGAAAGAGTTAAACTGTTTCAGCACCATGGACAGTGACTTCCGATCCCAATAAACATGAACCTGTCAAAAAAAAAAAAGAAGTTCTGACGTACCGATAACTCCCGGCGTCTTCCTCCAGTCTGACCTCCCGGGATGACGATTCAGGCCAAGTGACAGCTCCAGCCAATCACAGGCCAAGCACAGCCTGCAGCAGTCACATGGACTGGCGCGTCATCCAGGGAGGTGGGGCCCGATGTCGAGAGGCGCGTCACCAAGGACGCGTCACCAAGGCAACGGCCGGGAAGTTCTCGGTAAGTACGAACTTTTTCTTTTTTTCACGGCATTCACTGTCGAGGGTGCTGAAAGAGTTAGCTCTTTCAGCACCTTGGACAGTGACGGGCGTCGACTAGACTCATCTCTATGATGGCGGCTGCGCGAAAATCACGCAGCCGCGCATCAGAAATACCCCCGTGTTTCCCCGAAAGTAAGACATATGTCTTACTTTCGGGGTACGGCTTATATTAGCCGACCCCCCTGAAACCCCCGATACGTCTTACAATCGGGGGTGTCTTACTATCGGGGAAACACGGTATTTTATTCTTTAAGCTCTGTATTGTTCTAGATCCACAGAATAACACTGCTTCCATAATCAGAACCTACACCGTATGGATAAAATAAGGAACAAAAAGTGCAAGTATAAGGGAGGCATAAAACTGGAATATCAGATTCCCAGGACTATTAAACTTCAACAAAGAGGAGTTGTGGAAAATACTTGATAAAAACCTAGTATTCTACCACCTGGCTTTCTACCTAGTAAAATTCTAGAGTTCCAGCACTTTCCCTTCCATATTTAAGTACGTGCCAGACCAGGAGTAGTCCTGAGATATCAGGTGCCAAACCAATGTACAATTAATAATTGCAATAAGTCCTGTAGACAATGCAGTGACTGAGAACCAGTGACATAGTTGTAAGTTAGACTTGTGCTGAACTGTCCCTGTCTAGTTAATAATGCAGAGGTCCTTGTCCCTAATGTGATCAGGAAACCATGTATCTTTATTGAGATTTCTCTACTTCCACTCTTTGTTCTTTTTCTTGTATTGGACGCTTCCGTTCCATAAGTGACATATTTCTAGTTTGCCCCCAACTTTATACCATAGATTATATACATTGTTATATCAGCACCTCGGATTGCCAGCACAGAACATTCTGCTCCACTCTGTGGTTTTGAGTTGACCCAATCTTAGCAACATAACAGAACCATGCAGTAGGCATGTAACACCCAAAAAATATATATATCTGTCCAGGGGGTGATAGAGCCTCCTCTCTGCTGCTATCTGGTTCCAAAATACTCCTTTTGAAACTTTTTGAAGTCCTGATCTGTAAACATAGAGTTCTCTTGCACCGTCTTTTCCTTTTTTACACGCTGATCTTTTGCTTTCCGTCCACAGTGCTGAGTCAGAATCTGTATCACGAACATAAAACATATTGAATATTGATAGATTGCTACATGTACTCCTTTTTTCTCAGATTAAAAATGTTATCTTGCTTATTTCATTTCTTCATTGTAATGGGATTTTCTAGGATATAACATTGATGCGCCATAGGATAGGCCATCAAAGTATGAGTGTCTGTCTCTCAGTACCCCTCCTCCCGATAAACAGAGCAGGCCCATTACAGCACAGCTGCAGTACCAGACAGTTGCACAGACAGGGCTAAAGCGGTGTTAGGTACTGCAGCTCAGGCTTATTGATGTAAATGAGGGTGTGCTGCAATACTAGCCAAATTGACAAGAGCAGCACATTGGTAGGAAATACAGTAAAGGGACCGCCGTGAACTAGCAAGAGCCACAACCCCTACTTTCTGCTGATCAGTGAGGTTCTGGCAGTTGGTCCACCACGGATCACCTCTCCTTAGGATAGGTTATCATTGTTAAATCCCAGAAAACCTATTTGAATATTTAAGCAGTTTACTACCGTAGTAAACATACATAGCGTCCAACCACTCTTCAAACGATTTTTTACAATTCACTCACCTTGTTGACTGAGACCTTATTTGCAACAGCTTGTGATTCACGCATGTACTTGAGGTTCTGTGCAAGATGATCCTGCGCTGTACGCTTCTTATACTCCTCTGTAAGAAGAAATCAGACATTGCCCAGATACAAGAGTATGCATCAATGATCAACATTTATTTTAAAAATGCAAAGCCTTATTAAAAACAGCAGCACCCGCTTTGGCAAATCAGGACACTGCAGCGGTTTCTGACTGTCAGGAAACCTGACCTGTGGAGAAGCTGATAGACTGTTCAGCTTCTGCATAAAAAGGAGTGGTCATGGTAAGACAGCCCATTTAATGGACAATCTGTTGAGTTTATGTAATAAAAAGGGAAATGGAGCTCAAATGCTTGTGTAAAAAAGCCCCATGTCTTATTTCAGTAGTTATTTACATTGCAACATCTATACAGATGATAAGTATGATTTTCTGAGGACTAGACATATGTCTAAAGTCAAAGTTGAAAACTTAGCTTCCATCCTAAATTTGTTAGGGATCCCCCCCCCCCCTTTTAGAACCTTGAACATTTCCATCTAAAATTAGGGCTTCATCTTCAATGGAGAATTACCATAGAACTGAGCAGAGAGAATGCCTGGCAGGACTTAGACTACAGCCGTCTCTTACTGCTGCATTTAAATGGAATCTGCCGTCCAAATTATTCTGTCCCCACTGAGGGCAGCATCCAAATTCACAAACTTGGATGAGATTGATAACAGTTGGATCCTGTGTGGCCAGTGCTCACCGAAGCAGTATCTCCCGCTGACCTGACGGATTCGGCTGTGACCACAATCCCAGGATACATAGAAGCTGTACCTCAAAAAGTTATTTTTTTTCAATAAAACCCAACTGAAAACTTGTTTAAAATACATTTAAAAAAAAGGAGAAAAAAAAAAAAAAAAGGGTTTACACGGTGTTGTGTTGTGCTCAGGATTCTCACCAACTGCGGATTTGATGACTCTGTTTTTGGCAGACGCTCTCTGGTTTTGGGGCTGTCCCTGTTGCTTCAGTTTCCTACGCCGTTTCTTCATTCCGGTCTTGTCACAACTTATGGCTGCATGTGGATTGTGGGCTCTTGTTTTTTTCTTTAAACGTGACGATTTATTATCTGTGTCAAGTAGAAAAAAATGTAACAGGGAGGAGATGACAACAACATAAAGGTTATGGCCAAAATGACATTAATTTCTCTACATTCACACGAGCGTGACAGATTTACACGCATAAAAAACTTGCGTCAATCTGTCCGTGTGCGTTGCGTTTTTGCATCAGTGTGCTTTGTGTGTGGCATGTTTTTCACGCACTTGCACTTTTTTTTTTTTTTTTTAAGTGTAATTGATGCGTGAAACACGGACAGCACACGGATGTGCGTCCGTGTGTTGTTCGTGGTTTTCACACACCCATTGACTTCAATAGGCGACTAGGTGGGTGAAAACGCACCAATATAAGACATGCAGTGCGCTTCACGCAACGAACACTCGCTGCGTGAAAACCCATGCACGTGTGAATAGCCCCATTGAAATCAAAGCACATTGACATGGTGGTTTCAATGCACAGCACATGGACGAGAATCATGCTCGTCTGAATGAGCACTTACTCACTAAAACAGTGTGAACAATGTCATAACCTTTATTTACCCACGTTCATTGCAAGCGGACTATCACAAGGTTTACATTACAGGGAGTAGAATTAAACCAACATGAGAGGATACTCCCACCTTCTAGTTTTATGGCATATCGGTGGGAATTCGACCTCTAGGCACCGCATCGATCGTGAGAATGAATGGAGAGAGGTTCCATCGGATTATCTCTGCACAACAGCACTCCCATGCTGCAGTTACCGGTTTGTTTGTTTTTTAATTCATTCATCTGATTGGCAGAATACCATCCCTTCTAATGATGGGAAAACCCCTTAACAATGACTACGCTTGAAACTCCCCATATTGAACCAGAGCCACTGCCAAGCAGCAGCTCTTGCTCTGGCAGACTGGAGCAATCTATGTAATGCATCTAAATGGCCATCATATACTTGGCAAATTCAGCTGTTTGCCGGAGGTGTGAGGAGCTGGGCCCGTGGCTTCTGAAAAGGGGTGGTCTTTGTGAGAGGCACTAATGTGATCTGGAAGTAGTCGTGGTAATGGATGTCGCTATAACTTTCAGAATACCGCTTCCCTTCTGTGGCAATATGCGAGAAGCGTTAGTCTAAACATATTATTGTATTTACTGAAATTCTTTTAGAGATTAGAAAATTAATTAGTCAATAAAACTCAAAGCCAATGTACTGATACACCAACTGCAAATCTTCAACTATCAATTTACTCCTCAATACATCGAATGCCCTCTTCATATCACATTTGTGACGTCCATTTAGCATGTATGTCGGGAAAGTTTCAGACGTGCACATTAAATGCGTCCATGGTAGGGATGTCACAATACCAGAATTTGGACTTAGATACCGATACTTCGTGTAGTATTGCGATACTCGATACCAAAACGATACTTTGCCAACAATGAAAAAAAAGAAGTTCTTCCATTCTCTGATGTGAGGCACGTGGTGTGATGAATTTTGAACCTCCACTTGCCTCACATTAATAGTAATTAATCCCATCATGTTCCTCAGCCATAATGAACAACATTGGGTTCATGTGCGAGATACATGATGGGTTAATTACCATGAATGTGAGGCACGTGGGGGTTCAAAATTCATAATACCTCGTACCTCACATTAATAAGTGAAAGAAAGCAGTTTTTATTTCATAACATTGTAAATATCATAAATGACGCTATAAATTTATTACGGCCGCGACAATACCGAATACATGTATGTTGTATGTATTGAGACTTATTAATGTTTATTGTAAAAAAGGTGTATGTGCGTGTGCGTTTTTTTTTAAATTTAACCCCTTCAGGACTGAGCCTGTTTTGACCTTCAGGACAAAGAAGATTATCCAAATCTGACACATGTCACGATGTGGTAATAACTTCGGAACTACGTTACGTTAGTGAAAAAATTTGGACGATAAATTCAATATTTATTTGTAAAAAAAAATGGCAAGATTGAGAACATTTTAAAAAATTAGCAATTTTGTAAATTTAAATGTATCTGCTTGTAAAATACCACGCAAAATAGTTACTAGTTTACATTTCCCATATGTCTACTTTATGTTTGCATCGTTTTTTCTAGGGCGTTACAAGGCTTAGAACTTTAGCAGCAATTTCTCACATTGTCAAGAAAATTTCAAAAAGCTATTTTTTCAGGCACCAGTTCAGTTCTGAAGTGGCTTTGAGGGCCTTATATATTAGAAAGTCCCCATAAATCACCCCATTTTGAAAACTGCACCCCTCATTCAAAACAGCATTCAGAAAGTGTTTTAACCCTTTAGGCCAGAGTTTCCCAACCTTTTCAGGCTCAAGGCACCCCAGGGGAAAAAAAAATTCTCAGGGCACCCCTACCAAAAATTGTTTACAAAACGACAAAAACCGGCTAAAAACAAGCACTACACTCTTATGGTATGTTCACACAACGTTTTTTTGTAAGGTAGAAACTAAAAATCTGCCTTCAAATTCATTTAGGAATTTTGAGACAGATTTTGAATTGACAGCGTTGTTTGACTGTTTTTTGCCCACATTTTTTTTTAAGCCGTTAAAGCAAATGCAAAAACCGCAGACAAAAAAGCACCAAACGAGCGCCGCAGGTTTTTTTCTGCCTCCTATTAATTTCAATGGGAGGTCAGAGGCGGAAACCACTCGAAGACCATCAGCCGCCCACTCACAGTAATGACCATCAGCCGCCCACTCACAGTAATGACCATCAGCCGCCCACTCACAGTAATGACCACCAGCCGCCCACTCACAGTAATGACCACCAGCCGCCCACTCACAGTAATGACCACCAGCCGCCCACTCACAGTATGACCCCTCAGTAAAGAGACCATCAGCCTCCGTCCCCCAGTAAAACGACCATCAGCCTCCGTCCCCCAGTAAAACGACCATCAGCCCCCTCCAGTAAAGCCACCATCAGCCTCAGTCATCCGCCGTCGTCCCACCCCCCCCCCCCCGATAAAATGACCATCTGCCCCTCTAGTAAAAGTGACCATCACAGAGAGAAAGTGTGCTTACTCCTGGGGAAGGAATAAATAAGGAGCTATAAGAACAACAACTCCCAGCATGTCCAGGCTATTATGTGATATCAATGGACATTACAGGAAGGAGATATAAGAGAGAACTACAACTCCCATCATGTCCAGGATGTTATGGGATATCAGAGGACATTACAGAGAGGAGGTATAAGAGGAGAGAACTACAACTCCCAGCATGTGCAGGACATTATTATGGGATATCAGAGGACATTACAGAGAGGAGGTATAAGAGGAGAGGACTACAACCTCCGGCATTCTGGCTCCATTTCTCACACAACTGCTAACAAAGTAAAGAAAAAAAATACTTACCCTGCCCAGCGTTAATGGCTCCTCTCCCTCCGTCAGGCTTCTAGTGGGAAGCTGTGGGCGGTTCTCGTAACAGACGTCCGCGCGTCACGTCCGCTACGCATGCCACAGGAATTAAAGCAATTTCATTTTTTTTGCCAAAATTCATTTGTAATACATTGTTTTCTGTACCACAGAAGGTTTTACCCGACAAATGCAACAAAATACTTATTGCCCAGATTCTGCAGTTTTTAGAAATATCCCACATGTGGTCTTAGTGTGCTAATGGACTGAAACACAGGTCTCAGTAGCAAAGGAGCACCTAGGGGATTTTGGGGCCTCTTTTTTTTTTTTTTTTTTTTTAAGAATATATTTTAGGCACCATGTCAGGTTTGAATAGATCTTGTGGGGCCAAAACAGTAAATACCACCAAAAGTGACCCCATTTCGGAAAAACTACACCTCTAAAAGAATTTATCAAGGGGTATAGTTAGCATTTTGAACCCGCAATTTTTTTTGAATTGGTATGGGATGATAAAAATCGACTTTTTTTCTGAAAAAACGTAGACATTTTAAATTTTTACAAGGAATAAAAGGAGAAAAAAAAAAACACCCCAACATATGCAAAGCAATTTCTCCCGATTATAGCAATACCCCATATGCAGTGGCGGATTAAGAAGAACATGGGCTGTTACCCAAACTTGGGCCCCCCCTTCTCCACCGCCGCGATGCCGCGCTGTAACTATTGCTAACACTACCTTTTTGCACAAGCATTAACAAATGGGTGTTACGATTCCCCTTTCACAGGGCTGTGTCCCTACATACTGACAGTATCACACTGTGCAAGGGACACATCCTCCTGACAAGGGGATTGGTAACACCAATTTTCCTATCAGTCCTGGACTGCACAAAGACGTTATGTGGAATACAAGGATTTCCTATAATAAACAGGAGAGGGGACAGATTCTCTACAAATCCAGTGACTCACAGGCGACGACGTCTCAGAAGCTAGTAGTTTTTTTTCCTCTTTTCTTCTCCATCCGGTCCTGAGCTCAAGACGACTTCTCCTGGCCATGACCCATTTCTGCAGCCTTTAAATATAATATCACCATGCACTGCGCCCCTGAATACTTTACAGTGTGTGACACAACTATAAGGCACCACATACAGTGCCCCCTGTAGATAGCGCCAACCCCCCCCCCTGTAGACAGCGCCACACACACAACTCCCTGTAGAGTGCGCCACACAGGCCTCCCCCTTGTATATAGTGCCACACAGTGCTCCCTTCCTTATATATAGTGCCACACAGCGCTCCCCCCTTGTATATAGTGCTACACAGCGTCGCTGTCATTTTATCCCATATGACTGCTGAAGTCTGCGATTGGCTGCAGCGGTCACATGGGGTGAAACGTCATCACAGCAGGCCGGCCCGGACCAAGAAACAGAATTATGGGCAAGTAGAAGATTTTTATTTTTTCCAAATTGCGTTTTTACATAACATCTGTTATTTGTTGCGGGTTTTACCTCCCCATTGAATTAAATGGGGGAAAACCCAAAACAAATGAGTAGTATTTACACAAATACAATTGACATGCTGCGGAATAAAAACTGCACCGCAGGTCAATTTCTGAGCTTCTTTTCCCCACTTATTTACGCAGCGTGTGGATGAGAATTGTTCACATCTAATCTACTGTGCTGCTACTGTATTAGGGCTTCTCCACACTTAACAGAATTGCTGCGTCTTTTCCGCCAGGAAAATACGCAAAATACAGTAGTGGCAAAGTGAGTGAATTTACCAAATCTCATCCAGACGCTGCGTAAAATTTCCGACCAGACATTTTGTCCTGCGGTGCGTATTTCTCGTACTGCAGCATGTCAATTCCTGCTGCGGAAAATGGACAGAATTGCTGCGTTTTTTCAGAGGAGATGTCACCATCCCCCAACATTGAGAAAAACGCCGCAAAATACGCACCATTTTCTGCAGTAAAAATACAGGAAATGGTGCTTTTTTCTGCAGAGATATATATATATATATATATATACACACACACACACACACACGATATATATACACACACATGTACACATCGCAGACACACATGAGTATGCACATTATACACATATAAAGTACACATTGTAAACACACATGCACTTACCTTTTATGTAGGATATTTGTGAAGGGCCGTTCAGCAGGTTGATGTGGTGGGAGCCTTCACTCAGCGTTTCTTCTGCTCACAGCCCGACAGAGCCCGCAAACAGCCTCCCCTCCCCCATGTCCTGACTGCTAGCAGCAGGAGGAGAGATTTGTAGAGCAGGGAAGGGGGGCTGGAGGGGGAGTTTCAGTACAGACCATGGCTGCTAAGTAGGAGCGAAGCTCACTTCGCCTCATGACAGGTGCGGTCCTGGCACCGGGGCTCCCTTTGGTGCTAGCGACGCCACCGGGCATGAGGGGGTTCGGGCCCCCTGGGAGCCTTTGGCCCCGGGCAGCCACCCGAACCGCCCTAATGATAATCCGCCACTGCCCATATGTGGTAATGAACTGCTGTTTGGACCCACAGCAGGGCTCAGAAGGGACAGAGCACCATTTGGATTTTTGATTTTGCTGGAACAGTTTTCAGTGCCGTGTCGCGTTTTCAATGCACCGGAGGGTCCAAAATAGTGGAAACCCCCCCAAAAATTACCCCATTTTGGAAACTACACCCCTTTCTCTGAAAAAAACTTAGCCATTTTTAATTTTTACAAGGAATAAAAGGAGAAAAAGCACCCCAACATTTGTAAAACAATATCTCCCGATTACATAAATATGCCATATGTGGTAATAAATTGCAGTTTGGACCCACAGCGGGTCTTGCAAATGAAGGAGCGCTATTTGGCTTTTGGAGCTCAAATTTAGCTGAATTGGTTTTCGGATGCCATGTCGCATTTGCAAAGCCTCTGAAAGGCCAAAGCAGTGAAAACCACCCAAAAGTTAACCCATTTGGGAAACTACAAAACTGAAGGAATCGATCTAGGGGTATAGTGAGCATTTAGACCCCACAGGTTTTTTGCAGAATTAGAATTAGGCAGTGAAAATGAATATCAACATTATTTCCACTAAAATGTTGCATTTTTTCAATTTCACAAAGGATAAAGGAGGAAAAAGCACCCCAACATTTGTAAAGCAATTTCTATCGAGTATGGCAATACCCCACATAGTCATAAATGGTTTTTTCATTAGAAAGTAATTAACCCTTTCCGGACAACCATTTTTTGAATTTTCTTTTTCCCTCCCCGCGTTTACCTTGCGAGTTAAATAATGGTATATTGTAATAGTTTGGACTTTATAGACACAGCGATACCAATTTAGTGGCTTTTTTTTTTTACATTTTTACATCACTTTAGACCAAAAAAAAGTGAAAAGGTTTTTTTTTGTACTTGAAATATTTTTTCAACTAATAATTATTAACTTTTTTTTTAATATATATTTTATTAGTCCCTATAAGGGACTTGGACCAGCAATCAGTAGATAGCTGGTACAATACACTGCAATATTAATGTATTGCAGTATATTGTCATTTTTACACTCTCCTGTAACAGCGCGACCGCTGTTCCTGACCGTTAGTCATGCGTGTCAGCTGTAATACACAGCGGACAGCGTATGGCACTGGCTCAGAGCGTGAGCCCGCTCCATATATTACCCCCCCACAACACAACATGCTATGTCGTGGTGCGCAAAGAGGTTAATGCGCAGCGGATGGTGCAGAGCGAAAATTTTAATTTTCCACTGATTTACCATTTCAGAGCACTATAAATTATGCCCAGTTTGTGCCACTGAAGACAAATACCTTAAAATATTAACCGGGTTCTCCCGGCTATGGTGATGCCATATCGGTGGACGTAAACTGCTGTTGGGCACGCTGCAGGGCTGAGAAGGGAGGGAGCAGCGATTCAGCTTGGTAGTAGTTCTGTTTGGCGTTTTGCTGGTATTTCAGTTTATAATGTGGGGGCATATGTAAACTCTGAAGTACATCAGGGCATAATAATGTGGTAAATAAATAATTCATAGATGTGTGGGCAGTGTCACACTGCTAAATGGTGCCCAATTTAATCCGCTTTTGGAACACTGCACATTTTGCATCGCCATATTCTAAGATCTGGAACTTTTTTTTATTTTTTTTTAACGTGTTGATTTTTTTCCTGGTCCTCATAGGCTTCCGTACATGGCAGCCCAGAGGACATTGTCGATGGGCCGCTGATCGGCAACACA
Organism: Rhinoderma darwinii; assembly: GCF_050947455.1. Taxonomy (NCBI): domain Eukaryota; kingdom Metazoa; phylum Chordata; class Amphibia; order Anura; family Rhinodermatidae; genus Rhinoderma; species Rhinoderma darwinii. The sequence goes on along the minus strand of NC_134693.1, from coordinate 88,690,679 downwards.
GAGAGCTGGGCAGACACGCTGCACAGTTAGCCGCCGCCGCGGTGTAGCGCCATGCAGCACTTAAAGGAAGGGTGCCGCGAAAAAAATAATTTTTAGATCAATTTGCTGTTCGTGTTTTATTTTTTTTTAAAAATATTTATTTGTGTGTTTGTGTTTTGCTTTTATTTTTTCAAACTTTTTCTTCACTATGGGGGCTGCCATTTTTTTTCTTCATCTCTGTATGTCGATTAACGACACATACAGAGATGGAATACGGCACATACATCCTCATAGAGAATGCGAACGGGAACCGTTCGCATTCACTATGGTGTACGCCGTCTGCGTGGGAACGGCGCATGCGCCGCTCCCACACAGTCCAAATGGAAGGTCTTCGACCGAGCGCCATCAGGCGCCATTTTCTTGTGGACCGGAAGCCGCGGCCGGACAGTAAGATGACTACTTCCGGTTGCAGCTTCCGGACATGTGTTCTGAAGCAAGCACTAGGAGCGGAGGGAGCAGACAGAGCGTACGGACCGGAGGGAGCGGCGGCAGCAGAAGCAGGTAAGTTATGTCTGTGTATGTACGTGTTTTAGTGTGTGATTACCACTGTATGTAAGCCTACTACACTGTATTCGCTCAAAAAATGGCGGCACAGTGTAGGAGGCTTGAACATTCAATCCCCTCCTTTCTCCTGGCACTAGCCAGGATAAGTGAGGGGGAGATTCTGTGAGCTCACTAGAGCGTGTGTGTTTACACCAAATTTGCAGCATAAAGCAATGTGGTTGCTTTACCACATGCAAATGCTGAAATTTTGGGAATTGCTCCCTCAAGTGATCAGCACAGGGAAATGTTATAAATTAGAATCTAATTTATAATATTTCCTGACTTGTGAAAAAATAAAAAAAAAATTATAACAATGTTTAATCATTTATACACTAACAGTTTAACTAAAACGGAACATATATGGACAGTGAAGTGAGGGACGTCTCCTGGAGCCGTCCTCTACAGGAAAGTAGGGGGGGGTGCTATCTATTGGGGGTGACTATGTACAAGGGTGTCTGTGTGGCATTATCTACAGAGGGCAGCGTGGGCATTATCTACAGAGGGCAGCGTGGGGCATTATCTACAGAGGGCAGTGTGTTGAAAAAAATGTACAAATGAAATTCATCCAATTTTAAAACGGACAGGGAAAAAAAAAAAAAAAAAAAAAAAAGAAGGATGCAAAACGGGTCAAAATCGTCCGTTGGCCCGAAAAACTTGGCCCGGAACGGATGCAAAACGGCCGAGAAAAACTGACGTTTTTATCGATCGACACTCGGACCCGGTCGTGTGAATAGAGCCTTAAAGGGTCAATGACTTTCTTATTCACTACAAAACAACCAAGTTGGACGGTGCACAAAATGAATCTAAACATTTAAAGGGAATGTGTTGCCAGAAAAACATGTTTTTTTTTTAAAAATTAAACATTTAGTGTGTGGGTGATTAAACATTGTTCAAATTTTTTTTATTTTTTTCGCGAGTCAGGAAATATTATAAATTTTTTCTAATTTATAATACTACCCATTTTTGGTCACTAGATGGAGCTAGTTCCCAAAATTGCAGCATTGCGTTAAAAGCCCTCGCTCTAGTGAGCTCTCAGCATCCCCCCCTCCTTTATCCTGGCTAGTGCCGGGATAAACGAGGGGTTTGAAAGGTTTAACCTCCTACACTGTGTGTCGCCATTTTTTGAGGTAACCCACAGTGTAGTAGGTTTACATACAGTAGTAAACACACACAAACACTAACATACATTGAAATATCTTACCTGCTCCTGCCGCCGCGGCTCCCTCCGGCCCGTCCGCTCCGTTTGCTGCCGCTGTTCCATGTGCACAAGTCCGGAAGCCGCGACCGGAAGTAGTAATATTACTGTCCGGCCGCGACTTCCGGTCCACAGGAAAATGGCGCCGGACGGCGCCAATTTCGAATAGGACTGTGTGGGAGCGGCGCATGCGCAGTTCCCACACAGACGCCGTACACGGCAGTCAATGGGACGGGAGCCGTTCACAGTCCCTATGGGACTGTGGCTGCCGTATTCCATGTCTGTGTGTGTCGTTAATCGACACACACAGAAATGGAACAAAAAATGGCAGCCCCCATAGGGAAGAAAAAGTGTAAAAATAAGAAACAGTAAAACACAAACACACAAATGAATATAAACGTTTTTATTAAAGCACTAACATCTTTAACATATAAAAAAATTATTTGTGATGACACTGTTCCTTTAAATCACTTTCACAATCTATCTATTTGATATCCGTTTTGCATGGCCATTAAAAAAAACTGAATTTCATTTGTCAGGCTTTTTTGTCCCAACCCCCTGAAAACAACAAAAAGAAGGTCATTGTCATGATTGTTATACAGTCCCCCTGTAGATGATGCCACACACACACACACATCTCTCCGGAGAAGGCACCACCCCCTCCCTGTAGTAATCTTCCGGTACTGGTTCTGTATAGCTCTGTTCACATCTGCGTCGGGGTCCCTTTCTGACGTTCAGTCTGAGGTTTCCGTCAGAAAGCCACCCTGAGCAGACACAAACCGACACCAGAGGTTTCCATTTCCATCACCATCGATTTCAACGGAGACGGTGGTTTCCGTTTGTCTGTTTTGTGCACCGAATAAGCTATTGCTTCCGGCAAAACGATGGATCCGGTGCACAAAAGAGACAAACGGAAACCACGGAAATTAATGGTGATGGAAACGGAAACCTCTGGTTTCTGTCGGTGTCAGTTTGTGTCTGCTCAGGGTCCCGTTCTGACAGAAACCTCCGGCGGAAAGTCAGAACGGGACCCCGACGCAGATGTGAACAGAGCCTAAACTTAGGACAGCCCCGTAAAATTTGCTGCAGTTGACAACAATGCCCCCTGTACTAGCGCCACACTACCCTTGTAGTGAGCACAATACCCGACATATAATTCCGCCTGAATGCCCTACACGCTCACTGATGCAGCGCTGCCTACTTCATATGGGGTCTTTGGTCTTCACGAGTTCTGCGAAGGCAGCGCGATGACATCCTCTTGTCACCTTCGCAGAACCCGTGAGACTAGAGACCACACCTATAGAGGACGGCGCTGCATCGGTGAGTATGTGTCATCACGCCGCCAATAGCCAACAAGGGAACCAATAATTCCCTTGCCTCTTGAACCACCATGTGATAGATCCGTTTTTAACGGCTGTTAGGGCCTGTTCACATCACCGTTCGTTTCCATTCCAGGGTTCCATCGGAGGTTTCCGTTGCGGGGTTCACCCGACAGAAACCTCAGACGGAACCCCGGAACGGAAATGAACAGCAATGTGAACAGACCCTTACATGTATTCACAGCGGTTAAAAATGGAGCCATTGACTTCTATGTGGGCCGTCTAAACGGCCAAACATAGGACATGTCCTATTTTTTTGACGGCCAATATTCACGGGCCGTTAAAAAACGGCAGTGTAAATACACCCATAGAAAATCATTGACGACCGTTCAAAGATCGGCCGTTTTTCACTGTCGTGTGAATGTAGCCGTATAGCATGGTTAAACGAAACCAATGTAATACAAAAATAAGTCCAATATAACAATGATGTAGTGTCACAAGTGCTGCGGAGACACAAATCCCAGCATGCTCTCTTGCAGATAATATGGTATGCTGTGAATTGCAGTTTCATATTAACTGGAGAACAGGTCGCAGATCGGTGCTATATACCCCAGTATAGATCAGGGCAGTTATGTGCCGTCGCTAGGCTGCTCTCCACATACAAACAATTCTCACCCCTGGAAACAGGGCCCAGTATCTCCAGTCCTTTCCTGAGTAGCGCCGCGGACATGTTCTCCCCTCTACACAGCGATACAGACCACACGTGTGACTTCCATAAGCGGCTCCGACACCAATCACCAACAATTTCCGGCGTGGCATGGCGCACTTCCGTACATAAGCTTCTGGGTCTTATTTACTACCATAGAGTCTTGACACTTGCGCTAGAGTGACCCGGCTAAGTGACGTCAGCCGAGTGAGGGTGTGCAGTGATGTTGTATCACTAGGTGGCGATAGTAGCTAATGGAACCAGTGACTTGACAGAACGTGATGTAGTGGTGAAATGGGGCTTTATAGGAGGATCAGCTCATTTTCTTTGAAAGAATTTGGCGGCATTGCTAATATTAGGGCCACAACACCTGTAAGGAGGGAGTAGCTGGGAAGACGCTAGGTCACGCTCAGTGTTGGTTTTTAATCCCTTCTCGCTGCAGCCACTTTTAACCTTCCTGACGGAGCTTTATTATGACATGTGTCACTTTATGTGGTAACTTTGGAATGCTTTTACCTATCCAAGCAATTCTGAGATTATTTTCTCGTGACACATTGTACTCTAAGTTTGTGGCAAATTTTGGTCCATACATTAAAGAGGCTCTGTCACCACATTATTAGTGCCCTGTCTCCTACATAAGGAGATCGGCGCTATAATGTAGGTGACAGTAATGCTTTTTATTTAGAAAACCGATCTATTTTAAACCACTTTATTAGCGATTTTTAGCTTTATGCTAATGAGTTTCTTAATAGCTAAGTGGGCGTGTTTTTACTTTCAACCAAGTGGGCGTTGTACAGAGTGTATGACGCTGACCAATCAGTGACCAGTCAGCGTCATACACTCCTCTTCATTCATTTACACAGCAGCATCGCGTTCTTACTAGAACATGATGTGCAGCCACATACACAGACATTAACGTTAATCAAGTGTCCTGATAATGAATATACATTACCTCCAGCCTGGACGTCATGTGTATTCAGAATCCTGACATCTCTGAATCTTTTCTGAAAACTGCGCACGGCACACGGGCGCACTTCCGTGTGCCGCGCGTGATGAGCGCTACAGTAGTCAAAACTATGAATGAAAACAGAAAAGCACCACGTGCTTTTCTGTTTAGGCTGGGTTCACACGACCTATTTTCAGACATAAACGAGGCGTATTATGCCTCGTTTTACGTCTGAAAATAGGGCTACAATACGTCGGCAAACATCTGCCCATTCATTTGAATGGGTTTGCCGACGTACTGTGCAGACAACCTGTCATTTATGCGTCGTCGTTTGACAGCTGTCAAACGACGACGCGTAAAATGACTGCCTCGGCAAAGAAGTGCAGGACACTTCTTTGCAACGTAATTTCAGCCATTCTTCATTGAAGTCAATGAAGAGCAGCTCAAGATTTACGAGCGTCAAAGACGCCTCGCATAATGCGAGGAGGAGCTTTTACGTCTGAAACGACACAGCTGTTTTCTCCTGAAAACAGTCTGTCTTTTCAGACATAAAAGGAAGCTAGCGTGTGCACATACCCTTACAAACATAAAAACAGAGTGTCATAATGATGGCGGCTGTGCGAAAATCTCGCAGCCACGCATAATATGCCGATGACACGTGGACTTTTTGCGCGCTAAGACAGATAGTAATACCACACTAAATAAATGCTAATTAACATTTACCATATGTCTAGATTGGCATCTTTTTTTGAACATCCTTTTATTTTTCTAGGACCAGTGGCGGATTAAGTAGACCATAGGCCCTGGGCTGTTACCCATAGTTGGGCCCCCCTTCTCCACCGCCGCCCTGTAACTATTGTTAACACTTCCTTTTTGTCCAGACATTAACAAATGGGTGTTACTACTCCCCTTGTCAAAAGGCTGTGTCCCCACATACTGACAGTCTCCAACCATCGCTGACAGTATGTAGGGACACATTCTCCTGACAAGGGGAATAGTAACACTTAGGGTATGTTCACACGAGGGCGTCCGTTACGGCTGAAATTACGGGGATGTTTCAGCCTGAAAACATCCCCGTAATTTCAGCCGTAACGGCATGTGCAGGCGCTTGAACACTGCGTCCATTACGGCCGTAATTAGCGCTGCTATTCATTGGAGTCAATGAATAACGGCTCCAATTACGGCCAAAGAAGTGACAGGTCACTTCTTTGACGCGGGCGTCTATTTACGCACCGTCATTTGACAGCGGCGCGTAAATATACGCCTCGTGTGAACAGACAAACGTCTGCCCATTGCTTTCAATGGGCAGATGTTTGTCAGCGCTATTGAGGCGCTATTTTCGGGCGTAATTCGAGGCAAAAACGCCCGAATTACGTCCGTAAATAGGCCGTGTGAACATACCCTTATTTGTCTATCAGTCCTGGACTGCACAAAGACTTTGTGAAATACAAGGATTTCATATAATAAACATGTCAGTAGAGATGACAGATTGTCTATAAATCTAGTGACTCACAGGTGACGACGTAGTTTTTTTCCTTTTCTCCATCCAGTCCAGACTTCATGACGACTTTTCCCGGCCATGACCAATTTCTGCAGAATTTGCCACTCAGATGTCTTTGGCTCCTCACTTTTCCAACATTTCCACACCTATAAACAAAGATAATATTATCATGGTGCCACACACTGTGCCCCTAAATATAATAGCACCAAACACTGAGCCCCTGAATAAAATAGTACAAACACTGTGCCCCTAAATATTATAGCACCATAGACTGCGCCCCTGAATATAATTGTGTCAAACACTGTAGATAGCACCACACACAGCCCCCTGTAAATAGCGCTATACAGTCCTCCCCCTCTGTAAATAGCGTCACATAGCCCTCCCCCTCTTGTATATAGTGCTACACAGCAATCCCCCTTAGATATAGTGATACACAGCACTCCCTTCTATATAGTGCTATACAACAATCCCCCCTTGTATATTGTGCTACACAGCGTCTCCCCCCTTGGACCTGCAGCTCTTGTAATTGCTCAGTATAATGTCCCCCGTAGCTGCCCCCACAGTATAATGCCCTTCATAGCTGCGACACAGTATAATGCCCCCATAGCTACGACACAGTATAATATCTCCATAGCTGCTACATGGTATATTGCCTCCATAGCTGCGACACAGTATAATATCCCCATAGCTGCGACACAGTATAATGCCTCCATAGCTGCAACACTGTATAATGCCCCCATAGCTATGGCACAGTATAATGCCCCCATAGCTGCAACACAGTATAAGGGTATGTTCACACGCTGAGAGGCAGTTACGTGTGAAAAGACAGACTGTTAACAGCTGCCTCGTTTCACACGTAAAAGCTCCTCGTAATTTACGAGGCGTCTGAGACGCTCGTAAACCTTGAGCCGTGCTTCATTGATTTCAATGAAGAACGGCTCAAATTACGTGGCAAAGAAGTGCCCTGCACTTCTTTGCCGAGGCAGTAAATTTACGGGTCGTCGTTTGACAGCTGTCAAACGACGACTCGTAAATAACAGGTCGTCTGCACAGTACGTCGGCAAACCCATTCAAATGAATGGGCAGATGTTTGCCGACGTATTGCAGCCCTATTTTCAGACGTAAAACGAGGCATAATACGCCTCGTATACGTCTGAAATTTGGCCGTGTGAACATACCCTTATACCCCCTTAGCTGCGACACAGTATAATGCCTCCATAGCTGCGACACAGTATAATGCCTCCATAGCTGCGACACAGTATAATTCCCCATAGCTGCGACACAGTATAATGCCTCCATAGATGTGACACAGTATAATGCCCCCATAGCTATGACACAGTATAATGCCCCCATAGCTGCGACACAGTATAATGCCTCCATAGCTGCGACACAGTATAATGCCCCCATAGCTGCGACACAGTATAATTCCCCATAGCTGCGACACAGTATAATGCCTCCATAGATGTGACACAGTATAATTCCCCATAGCTGCGACACAGTATAATGCCCCCATAGCTGCGACACAGTATAATGCCTCCATAGCTGCGACACAGTATAATGCCTCCATAGCTGCGACACAGTATAATGCCTCCATAGCTACGACACAGTATAATTCCCCATAGCTGCAACACAGTATAATGCCCCCATAGCTGCGACACAGTATAATGCCTCCATAGCTGCGACACAGTATAATGCCTCCATAGCTGCGACACAGTATAATGCCTCCATAGCTGCGACACTGTATAATGCCCCCATAGATATGACACAGTATAATGCCCCCATAGCTGCAACACAGTATAATGCCCCCATAGCTGCGACACAGTATAATGCCTCCATAGCTGCGACACAGTATAATGCCTCCATAGCGGCGACACAGTATAATGCCTCCATAGCTGCGACACAGTATAATGCCTCCATAGCTGCGACACAGTATAATTCCCCATAGCTGCGACACAGTATAATGCCTCCATAGATGTGACACAGTATAATGCCCCCATAGCTATGACACAGTATAATGCCCCCATAGTTGCAATACAGTATAATGCCCCCATAGCTGCGACACAGTATAATGCCTCCATAGCTGCGACACAGTATAATGCCTCCATAGCTGCGACACAGTATAATGCCTCCATAGCTACGACACAGTATAATTCCCCATAGCTGCAACACAGTATAATGCCCCCATAGCTGCGACACAGTATAATGCCTCCATAGCTGCGACACAGTATAATGCCTCCATAGCTGCGACACAGTATAATGCCTCCATAGCTGCGACACAGTATAATGCCTCCATAGATGTGACACAGTATAATAGCTATGACACAGTATAATTCCCCATAGCTGCGACACAGTATAATGCCTCCATAGCTGCAACACAGTATAATGCCTCCATAGATGTGACACAGTATAATGCCCCATAGCTGACACAGTATAATGCCCCATAGATGTGACACAGTATAATGCACCATAGCTGACACAGTATAATGCCCCATAGCTGCGACACAGTATAATGCCTCCATAGCTGCGACACAGTATAATGCCTCCATAGCTGCGACACAGTTTAATGCCTCCATAGCTGCAACACAGTATCATGCCTCCATAGATGTGACACAGTATAATGCCCCATAGCTGACACAGTATAATGCCCCATAGCTGACACAGTATAATGCCCCATAGCTGACACAGTATAATGCCCCATAGCTGACACAGTATAATGCCCCATAACTGACACAGTATAATTCCCCATAAGGGTATGTTCACACGGCGGGGGTCCGTAACGGCTGAAATTACGGGGATGTTTCAGCCTGAAAACATCCCCGTAATTTCAGCCGTACCGGCATATGCAGGCGCTTGAACGCCGCGTCAATTACTGCCGTAATTAGCGCTGCTATTCATTGGAGTCAATGAATAGCGGCTCCAATTACGGCCAAAGAAGTGACAGGTCACTTCTTCTACGCGGGCGTCTATTTACGCGCCGTCATTTGACAGCGGCGCGTAAATATACGCCTCGTGTGAACAGACAAACGTCTGCCCATTGCTTTCAATGGGCAGATGTTTGTCAGCGCTATTGAGGCGCTATTTTCGGGCGTAATTCGGGGCAAAAACGCCCGATTTACGTCCGTAAATAGGCCGTGTGAACATACCCTTACTGACACAGTATAATGCCCCATAGCTGACACAGTATAATGCCCCATATGTACGTACCTAATAAAAAAGAAAACATAATTACTTACCTATCCCGGTTCCCACGACGGTGGGGGATGCTTCTCCTCCTCTGCACTGTACTGTGAGTGACTCCATGCAGACAGGCGCGATGACATCACTACATCACGCCTGCCTGCACCGAGCCGCTCACGGCAGAGTGAATGCCGGGGCGAGGCTCCAGCATTCAACCCAACTGAATCTGCGTCCTGCGGACGCAGATTCAGTTGGAAGCGGGCAGCGCGGCACCCTGGCAGCCTCGGGCCCCGGGCGACCGCCCGATCCGCCCATATTATAATCCGCCATTGTCTAGGACGTTACAAGGCTTAGAACTTTAGTAGAAATTTCTCCCGTTTTCAAGAAAATGTAAAAATACTATTTTTACAGGTGCCAGTTCAGTTCTGAAGTGGCTTTGAGGGGCCTATACAATAAAAACCCTCATAAGTCACCCCATTTTAAAAACTTCACCCCCTCAAGGTATTCAAAACAGCATTTAGAAAGTTTCTTAACCCTTTAGGCTTCTCACAAGAATGAAAGCAATGTAGAGGTGAAATTTACCCAAAAAAAAATTCTTGCAGAAATTCATATTTAACCCCTTCACGACCAGCCCACGTAGATTAATGGGCTGCCGTGCTGGGCTTTTGTCCTGCAGCCCGTTAATCCACGTGCTGTGAGAACAGAGTGCACAGCGCTCTCCCTGTGCTCTGAATCTCTCAGCACACGCTGCTACTAGCAGCCTAAGTGCTGAGGCTCCATGCACACGACAGCAAAAAACCTCCGTTTTTGCGGACCGCAATTGCGGTCCGCAAAAACGGAGCCATTCACTTTCATTGAACACTGACACCTTTCCGTAGCACCACGGAAGGGTGTCAGTGCCGTGGAAATGTTCCGGGAATTATGGAACATGTCCGTTCTTTCGCATTTTGCGGGCCGTGCTCCCATACTTTGTATGGGAGCACGGCCCGAAAATGCGGCTGTCAGTCAGCGGCCAGCCGTGCCCGCAAGCGCGGGCTGTGATTGAGGGCACGGTCGTGTGCATGGGGCCTGAGATAAGACATCAGGACCGGATTGGTGTCGGTCCCGATGACGTGATCACCATGATAAAGCTATCATGGTGTTCACAGCAAAGTTTGTTGCAGCAACAAACTTTCGTGCTGTTTGTTACAATGTTTCTCCTCCCTCCCTGCCAGATCGTTCTGAGACAGTGGGGGAGAAGAAGCTGTGCCGAGCAGCTGCTGTGTGTCTCGTATAAAGACACAATGACTGTGAAACACAAAAACACCTCCACATAGATAGTTTAGTTTAGGCAGCTAGTTATAGTTTAGGTAGATAGTACTCAGATTAGGGCAATAAATTAGTTAATTGATAATCAATTAGGGCTTATAATGTGTGAGTGTATATATATATATATATATATATATATATATATATATAAAATTATAGCTATATATATATATATTTATATACTGTGTGTGTGTGTGTGTGTGTGTGTGTGTGTGTGTATATATATATATATATATATATATATATACATGTCTATATTATATATGTGCATATATATATATATATATATATGCATACACATATATATACACATATTCACACGTAATATATATTATATATAGACATATATTTGAAATTTGTTAATACAAAAAATTTATAATTAGGGATGTTATATATCTATAACATCATATAGATATATACGTACATGTAATATATACTCATGCACACATTTACTTATATAAATCTCTTCATATATTTGACACGTCTGTAAATTCTAAATACATTGATTCATTGTTAGGCTGTGTTCACACAGAGTTTTTTGCAGGAGGAAAATTCCTCCTGCAAAAACTGCTCCAGGTGTTTTTTGCACAGTGGTTTTGCAAAAACTCGTCAAAACACTCGTCGAGGTGTTTTCTTTACCCTCCTGACTGATTGAAATGGGGTTTTGGAGGCGGAAACCGCCTCAAGATAGGTTATGTCGCTTCTTTTTACCGCGATGCGTTTTTTTTGCTCACGGTAAAAAGGCTCGTCCAACTCCCTTTGAAATAAATGGGAGACATTTTCGGGCGGTTTTTTAAGAGTTTTGCAGAGCGGTTTCCACGCCAAAAAACTCAGTGTGAACAGGGACTTAGGGTTGTCCATAAATTTATTGATCAATGGATTAGTGGACTTTTTCTTTGTTACTTTTATTAAAACTGTTGCAAAAAATAAGTAAAAAAAAAAATACATAAAAAAATGGCACGCAAGTTATATACCACTGAAGAGGCATTTGCTCTCTTGGATTCTGATAGTGAATGTCACTTTTGGGTGGTTTCCGCTGTTTTGGTCCCTCCAGGGCGTTGCAAATGCGACATGGCACCGAAAACCATTATAGCAAAATTTGAGCTCCAAAACCCAAATGGCGCTCCTTCCCTTCTGAGGGCTGTAATGTGTTCAAATATAAGTTTATGACCACATATGGGGTATTGCAGTAATCAGGATAAATTCCTTTACAAATGTTGGGGTGCTTTTTCTCCTTTATTACTTGCGAAAATTAAAAATGTCTATGTTTCTTCAGAAGATTTTCATTTTCACAGACTAACGCCAATAAATTCAGCAAGAAACCTGTGGGTTTAAAATGCTCACTATACAACTAGATAAATTCCTTGAGGGGTGTAGTTTCCAAAATGGGGTCACTTTTTGGGGGTTTCCGCTGTTTAGGTACCATCTTCAAACCAGACATGGAGCCTAAGGCTGGGTTCACACGACCTATTTTCAGACGTAAACGAGGCGTATTATGCCTCATTTTACGTCTGAAAATAGGGCTACAATACGTCGGCAAACATCTGCCCATTCATTTGAATGGGTTTGCCGACATACTGTGCAGACGACCTGTCATTTACGCGTCGTCGTTTGACAGCTGTCAAACGACGACGCGTAAAATGACTGCCTCGGCAAAGAAGTGCAGGACACTTCTTTGCAACGTAATTTCAGCCATTCTTCATTGAAGTCAATGAAGAGCAGCTCAAGATTTACGAGCGTCAAAGACGCCTCGCATAATGCGAGGAGGAGCTTTTACGTCTGAAACGACACAGCTGTTTTCTCCTGAAAACAGTCTGTCTTTTCAGACGTAGAACGTAGCTAGCATGTGCACTAAAATATATTGTAATAAAAAGGAGGCTTCAAAATCCTCTAGGTGCTCCTTTGCTTCTGAGACCGGTGTTTCAGTCCAATGGGACACTAGGGCCACAAGTGGTATATTTTTAAATACTGCAGAATCTGGGCAATAAATATTGAGTTGTGTTTCTCATGTAAAACCTTCTGTTACAGAAATTTTTCTATTACAAATGAAGTTCTGCAAAAAAAATTACATTTGTAAATTTCACCTCTACTTTGCTTTAATTCCTGTGAAATGCCTAAAGGGTTAAGAAACTTTCTGAATGCTGTTTTGAATACTTTGAGGGGTGAAGTTTTTAAAATGGGGTGATTTATGGGGAGTTTCTAATATATAAGGCCCTCAAAGCCACTTCAGAACTGAACTGGTCCATGAAAAAATAGGTTCTGAAAATTTCTTGAAAATGTGAGAAATTGCTGCTAAAGATCTAAGGGTATGTGCACACACACTAATTACGTCCGTAATTGACGGACGTATTTCGGCCGCAAGTACCGGACCGAACACAGTGCAGGGAGCCGGGCTCCTAGCATCATAGTTATGTACGATGCTAGGAGTCCCTGCCTCGCTGCAGGACAACTGTCCCGTACTGAAAACATGATTAAAGTACGGGACAGTTGTCCTGCAGCGAGGCAGGGACTCCTAGCATCGTACATAAGTATGATGCTAGGAGCCCGGCTCCCTGCACTGTGTTCGGTCCGGCACTTGCGGCCGAAATACGTCCGTCAATTACGGACGTAATTAGTGTGTGTGCACATACCCTAAGCCTTGTAACGTCCTAGAAAAATAAAAGGACGTTCAAAAAACTATGCAAATATAAAGTAGACAAATGGGGGATGTTAACTTGTAACGAGTTTGTGTGGTATTATCTGTTTTGCAAGCAGATACATTCAAATTTAGAAAAATTAAATTTTTTGCAAATTTTCTCTAAATTTTGGTGTTTTTAACAAATAAATACTGAATTTATCGACCAAATTTTTTCACATTCGTAAAGTACAATATGTAACGAGAAAACAATTTCTGAATCGCTTGGATAGGTATAAGCATTGCCATGCTATTACCACATAAAGTGACACATGTCAGATTTGAAAAAATCGCCTGCTTCCACAAGGCCAAAACAGGCTGTGTCCTGAAGGGGTTAATCAATTTTTTTCTGTAACACAGAAGGTTTTACCTGAGAAATGCAACTCAATATTTATTGCCCTGATTCTGCACATTTTAGAAATATCCAACATGTGGCCCTAGTGTGCTAATGGACTGACAGGCCTCATATGCAAAGGATCACCTAGTGTATTTTGGGGCCTTCTTTTTGTTAGAATATACTTTAGGCACCATGTCAGGTTTGAAGAGGTCATGTGGTGCCAAAACAAAAGAAACACCCCCCAAAATACCCCATTTGGGAAACTACACCCCACAAGGAATTCATCTAGGGGTTTAGTGAGCATTTTGACCCCACATGTGTTTCATAGATTTTATTAGAATTTGGACGTGAAAATGAAAAATGTAATTTTTTTTCCAATGAGATGTAATTTTAGCTAAAAAAAACACCAATGTCCACAAGGAATAAAGAAGAACAAGCCCCCTAAAACCTGTAAAGCAACTTCTCTGATGTATGGAAATATGTGGGCAAAAACTGCAGTTTGTGCACATGGCAGGGCTCAGTATAGAATAAGCGCCATTTGGCTATTGGAGCACAGATTTTGCTGGATTGGTTTTTCTGCACCATGTCGCATTTTCAAAGCCCCTGTGGGACCAAAACAGTGTAAATTACCAAAAAGTGACTCCATTTGGGATACTACACCCCTTGAGGAATTAATCTAGGGGTGTAGCGAGCATTTTGACCCCACAGGTGTTTCGTCGATTTTATTAGAATTAGGCAGTGAAAATAAAAGTTACATTTTTTCCCAATAAGATGTAACTTTAGTTCAAATTTTTTAATTCTCTCAACAAATAAGGTAGAATAGGCACCCCAACATTTGTAAAGCAATTTCTCCCAAGTACGGCAATACCCCATATGTGGTCATAATCTGCTGTTTTGGCACACAGTAGGGCTCAGAAGGGAAGGAGCGCCATTTGGCTTTTGGAATGCAGATTTTGCTGAATTGGTTTCTTGGCGCTATGTTGCATTTGCAAAGCCCCTGTGGGATCAAAACAGTGGTCACACTCTGCACCTTTGCCATTTGGGGAATTTCGCTGGGAAAGTGTTGTCCTGGTATAATACGGACACCCTCGCTTCCAGCAGATCTGTTTGGGCCCTTCCTGGTTCCCTAATTTTGTGGCCTTGATAAATCGCCTTTTGAAACAGAAGAAATTTTCCCGTTGGGCCTGCACAACTGCATTTTCTTTCCTGACATATTGGAGCATTAGGGTGTATTCACATCAGCGTTAGTTTCCGCTGAGGGGTTCCGTCGGAGGTTTCCGTCTGGTTAACCCCTCAGTGGAATGTCAAATGTAAACATCAGCTTCTGTTTTCCTCACCATTAAACTCAATGGTGACGGAAACTTAGCTAATGGTTTCCGTCTGTCACCAGTCGACTTCGCTATTGATTCCGTCCAAATCAACGGAACCCTGTCACAATGGTGACAGACGGAAACCATGAGGGAAACGGAAGCTAAGGTTTCAATTTGCCTTTCCGCTGAGGGGTTAACCCGACGGAAACCGCAGACGGAACCCCCCCCCCCAATGGAAGAGCAACGCTGATGTGAACAGGCCCTTAGTGACGGACATTCAGGTTTTTTTTTTAAGTTGGTTCACTAAATTTTACATAGCGTAGCTTTATAGTTTTAGTCTAAAGTTACTGCAGTATAATTTTTATACTACAGTTTTTTTATTACGAATACATAAGGTTACAAATTTAGCATCAGTTAGGCTTCGTTCACTGCTTGACGGATGCCACACTGATTGCAACGTGATGTAAAATATCTTGTTTTTTGATTGATCAGTTTAACGGATCCGTCAAAAAAACGGACACTTTCTCTCAGTTTGCCATCAGTTATACTCCGTTGTAACGGATAAGTTTGTTTGTATTGTTTTGTCTAGAAGGACTATAAAAACCAGAACAAATTCCAAGAACTTCAGTCTGGACAAGATATTTTCAGAGGAGAGTACATTCTGTTTCTGCTCCAGATTTTCCTGTTCTGCACTTTCAACATGTTTCCTGCTTATCTAATTTTCAGTTTTGATGTGTGGATCTTGAGGATGAGGAGGAGAAATTTGGAGAGGGAGAGACGGCGATGGAGATATTGGGTCCACTCCATAACTTCGACAAGGATGACCAGCGGTGTTTATTCTACCTTATACCGTAATCTCTGCGAACATCCAGACAAGTTTAGTGACTACCTGCGCATGAGTGTTTCAAGTTTTGACCATCTCCTGCAGCGTGTTTCGCAATGACTTTAGAGAGAAGACACTTCCGTAAGAGCATTCCACCAGATGACCGGCTAATCGTTACCCTGTGGTAAGTTTAAATCTTTAAAACAAAAAAAATTATTTAATGATTTATTTTATGGGCAGTGCTATTTTGCTGTAGATCTTCAAAGAGAAATTACAGCAAGAAGGAAAAGCAATGTATTATAAATGACAAAGAATATTTCTATAATGACACGTTTGATTCTTTCAACTGTGTTTTCTTAAATTTTTATTGTTTTATTCTGCGTTTTATATATTTTTCTCATATTTCTGTTTTTCCTTTAAAGTTTTTGGCAACAGGAGAAAGCTTCTCATCCCTTCATTTTCAATTTAGACTTGGGAAGTCTACTATTTCATACATCGTGCGGGACACATACCAAGCCTTATGGGATGTACTACGTGATGACTATATTCCGCATCCCTCTACCCAGCAATGGAAGTTACAGACAAGTTTTTGGAGGTCATGCAATTCCCAAACTGTGTTGGTGCTATGAATGGAAAACATATTTGGAAACAGAAGACTTCAGGAACTGGATCGGAGTACTTAAATTACAAGAAGTACTTTTCCATTATTGTTATAGCCATTGCAGATGCAGAATATCGATTTGTTGCTGTGGATGTTGGGTCATTTGGCCAAACAAATGACTCCAGCATATTGAAGAACTTTGGATTACCTTCACCAATGACATCTGGGAATGATGGACCTCCAATGCCCTTTGTTTTTGTTGGCAATGAGGCCTTTCAGATGTGTGGCAACTTGTTTAAACCATACGCCAGCCGTGCGCTCAACTACAAGAAGCAAATTATCAACTATAGACTTACAAATACAATGACAATGAATACAATGTTTTTTGGGTATTTCAGTAGATTAATTACACGGAACACAGTTTGTCCAATTTAAGACCTTTACTTTATATGTTAAAATTAAATTATCAATAAAATGATAAATAACTTCAAAACTATGAAGATTGTTTTTTTGTTTTGTTTTCTTCAATAATCAAAAGTGAAATTTTCAAATGTGTTCATGTTTTTTTCAAACAAAATGACAATATATAAAAACTAAATTTACCTTTATTCACGCTGGGGGAGGCAGATACATGCCTTTGTCTGCTGACCCCTCTATCTTGAGTTTCTTCCGTAATGCCACTCTGAAAAATCTTGCGCTCTCTGGAAGTACTACAGGAGTAGATTGGTGAGGGGTTTGGAGAGAATAAGAATCGGTAAAGAAGGAAAGAGTTGAGTGCGAGGTGTGGAAGGTGTAGGAAACGAGGTAGGTAGAGGAAAATGAGAAGATGGAGAGTGAGCAGAGGAGAAAGAGTGAGAATGAGCGGATTGAGAGTGTGAAGGTGGGTTGGAATGTGTTGGTGTAAAGGATTGTGAGTGGGGTTGGGAATGAGAGGAGGAATGTGCTTGGGATGGGGGATAAGACTGGGATGGGGGGCGGTGTAGACAGACAGTTTGAGCGAGTGTCACCCAGCACTCCAATATCTGTTCAGGTGTCATTTGCTCCACCCAAGGAACGAGAGTTTCGAAGAAATGATGACTAGTTGTAGGGAAATTTGTCACTCCCACGCCCTCCGAACGACGAATTAGATGTAAAATCTGCTCCCTAAAAGTAGTCAATCTGTTCATCTAATCTCAGAAAGGCATCCCTACAGTATCTTGTGAGATCCTCCCATTCACTTGGGCGTCTCCTACCAGGTCTCTCCCACCTTAACAGATTCTCAAAATTTGTGTGAATTAATGATCTGCCTGTTAAGGCGGAAGAGGCTTCTGGTAGGGGAGCACCAGTGCCCTGAACAGACATTTGGGGGATAGAGGGGCCAGCAGAGTTGTCCTCTCTAGTGATCGCTTCACGAAGGACTTCAGGCTCTCGAGTACTCGATGTTGTCCTTAAAAGAAATAAAAATGAAATAAATATGTATAACAGGCTATAAGTAGTAGGATTCAAACTACTTGAACGATTTAGGTTGCTTATGCCATGTACCATGATTTGCTTGCACATAGTCAATAGTATTTTTTCTTTTTAATTTTTTTGAAATCGTGAGAATAATTACCTAACATAACAGGTACGTAGAATAGCATATTTAACAAAATTAAGATCATATATATACATATATGTGTTAAGGATCTGCCAGGCACAGCTTCTGTATCCACGCCCATAGGTAATCAGTCTGCACCTGCTTCTATGTCTGTGAGACTGACTCCATCTTCCACCACTCAGGATGGTAGGCTTAGGAGTGGGAGAGCCTATCACAGCCTGGCCAGACGGAGCTAGTTCCCGCCCCCTGTCTATTTATACCTGCCTTTCCTGTTCCTCCTTGCTTGTGATTCTTCTTGTGTGGTTTCCTGGCCCTGCTGCAGCTTCTTTGAATATTTGACCCTGCTTCATATTGACCCTGGCTTACTGACTACTCTCCTGCACTGCGTTTGGTACCTCGTACACTCCTGGTTTGACTCGGCTTGTTCACTACTCTCCTGCTCTGCGTTTTGTACTTCGTACACTCCTGGTTTGACTCGGCTCGTTCACCACTCCTGTTGCTCACGGTGTTACCGTGGGCAACTGCCCCTTTTCCCTTGCTTCTGTGTACCCTTGTCTGTTTGTCTGTCGTGCACTTATTGAGCGTAGGGACCGTCGCCCAGTTGTACCCCGTTGCCTAGGGCGGGCCGTTGCAAGTAGGCAGGGACTGAGTGGCGGGTAGATTAGGGATCACTTGTCTGTTTCCTTACCCCCATCATTACAATATGTTCATAAGCTCGATGTAGATCTACAATATAGATTTTTAAAAATAGGGACCGGGATTACAGTGTGTATATTATTGTACATAGGAAGCAGTGTTTTAGTAGTTCAAATCTTGTATATAGCATTCAGTTTAGAACTTTTATTAATGGGTTTGTACAGCATTAATTACTTCTGCATAAAGGGCAGTATTATAGTAGTTATATTCTTGTACATATGGGGCAGTATTACAGTAGTTCTATTCTTGTACAAAGTATACAGTATTAAAGTAGTTATATTCTTGTATATAGGAGCCAGCATTACAGTAGTTATATTCTTGAATATAGGAGCCAGTATTGTAGCAATTATATTCATGTACATAGGGAGCAGAAATATAGTATTTATATTTACCCTTTCACCTATGACAGCACCCCTGGAGGGACATCCCATTCGCTGGACAGGAAGCCTAAGGATATAAAAAAGGACACACCTCTCCACCCACCTAGTCAGGTTTCCGGTCCTCCGGATGGGATTGTTCTGTTAGGAAAAGAAGCACATCTCCATGGGTTGCAGACCCCCTAGCAAGGTTTTTACCTTTTCTCCCTAGGGGTCCTCTGGAAGGTGTAAGTCTCCTTGGAGGGAGCAACCTTAAGTCTGGGTTTGGTTACTCCTTCCTCTCCCAGTCCATCGCTTCGGTCCCTGGAGGTGGTTTTAAGTCCCACGAGGTGAGACCTTCCTCTGGAGGGAGAGCGGTTCTCCCAGGGGCCTTACTTGGTTCCCTAGTCGGGCCGGCACGCATGCCCAGTGTTGGGGGCTTTCGGCGCACTCTGTGCAAATCTTCCAGTCACCGCGACGCGTCACTTCCGGCAGAGTGACGCGCCCTATTCCAGGAAACGTTGGTTTCTGCGGCCCCAAAGGGAGGAGGGGCTCCAGGTGTCTGTAGCAGAGAACCTCCCCAGCCAATCCAAGGCCTATCTAGGCCTGAACGATATGGAGCCTCAGTCTCCAGCATCTCCTTCCATAATGGAAACGACAGGAGAAGCAACAGGACGCACTGACCGCTCGGATGCCACAAGATCCTCCAGGTCCTAGGGAAAAACTGGATAAAACCCGTAACAAGGAGTGTGCAGTTTGTAATACAAAAACTAGCAGCCTCTTAAAATAAAAGACTTTTCCAGAATTGTTTACATAAAATAATCACGGAAGAATCTACAAGTCTGGCCTCGAGCATTAAAGAGATTGTGAGGGCAGAAGTTAGGAACTCGCTAAAGTCCCTAAAGGAACAGAAGGATCTTCCATCCATCTTGTCTGGTCAGGTAGATCTATCCGATTCCTCTGCTGAAGAGGATTTTCAGCTAGAAAAAGATGAAGAGCTGAGCTCTTCAGATTATTCCTCAGACGAGGACGGGGAGGGGGATTTGTTCTTAGCAGAAGACGTAGACCAGCTTCTTAAAACCGTAAGAGCAACTATGAACATCGATGACCCCAAAGAACCTCGTTCCGCCCAGGACATAATGTCTGAAGGCTTAGGGCCTAGAAAACAGTGAACCTTTCCCATTCATAAGAATGTATGAAGCCTCATTAAAAGGGAATGGAAAAATCCAGATAGGAAAGTTGGTATTCCCAAATTTCTTAAGAGGAAATATCCCTTTGAGGAAGGACTGGGATAATGCCCCAGTGGCAAAAATATCAAGGAAGAATGCTCTTCCATTTGAGGATCTAGGCTCTTTATTCGATCCCATTGATAGGAAAGCCGATTACTACCTCAAGAGAACCTGGGAAGCTTCTACGGGGTTTTTTAAGCCAGGCATTGCCACCACTTGTGTGGCTAGGTCTCTAAAGATATGGCTAGCGCACTTAGAGCTCCAACTTAGAGATAAGACTTCTAGGAATCAGATCTTCTCCTCCCTTCCAATGTTATCTAAGGCAGCAGATTTGTTGGCCGACGCCTCGGTAGATTCTGTTCGCCTCTTTGCCAGATCAGCGGCTCTCTCAAACTCCACCAGGAGGGCTATTTGGCTAAAAACCTGCAAGGGTGACACTGGGTCAAAAGGGAAGCTATGTGCCTATTCCCTGCTCTGGTGATTATTTGTTTGGACCCCCGCTAGATGACCTATTAGAAAAAGCGTCTGATAGGAAGAAGGGGTTCCCTACACAAGGGAAACCAATGGATTCCTTTCATTCCAGGAGGCTTAATAAAAGACCTAACCCTAGGGGACAGGAGTCTAGGCCCTCAAAATTTCCTAAGAAAAACAAGGGCTTCCTTTTCAGGCCTCAAAACGACCCCAAAAACAGAGACCACCAGCAATGATGCCAGAAAGCCCATGGTGGGGGATCATCTATCCAGGTATTACAAAAATTGGGAAGAAATAACATCAAATCCGTGGATCCTAGGAATTATAAAAACTGGGTACGTCCTAGAATTAGGATCTCTTCTCCCAAACAGATTCTTTTCCACAAAGACCCTAAAGAATTTAGAGAAACAAGAAGTTTTAGAGGCAGAAATTCTGTCACTTATAAGAAAAGGGGTTCTAATTCAAGTCCCAAATGCAGAGGCAGGCCAGGGCTTTTATTCCCCTCTCTTCCTGGTGAAGAAACCAGAAGGGAAATACAGGGTCATGATAAATCTAAAGGATTTGTTCTCTTATCTGACATACAAAAATTTCATATGGAAAGCCATTCCTTAAAAATTCACTGAAGTGATAAATGAGTAAAATGTATAATTTTTATTTCATAGCTATCTAAAAACAGGGGTACAATCACCACTGTGAAAAGCCCAACCGTGTATTTAAAAACGTATTAAACAGAATACTCCCAGTCCTAGTTCGTTTGCGAACCCTTAATGACTGGGTATGTAAACAGAGATATCAAAATATGGAATCAGCGTATAACATTGGTAAAGCAGTGGTTTGGACCCTCGTTCACACAGGAGCCTGCGTTAACCGCACCAGATTCTCCCAATGTACAGATGCACAACAATGCCACTGCCCCCTACGCAAAATTCCCTCACTTCACCCGACCCTACGCGTTTCTATACTTATCATCAGGGGTCTGTCAGTCTGGCCAGGATGCCAGCGATATATCTTCAGCAGCAGATATTCTACTGCACAACACGGAAGCATGCACGCATAGATGTCAGCGGCATACTTCACTCTGGGACTCTGAGTCACTATGAACTGAATACTCCGCCCCCTGGCTCCGGCAGCATACATCAAACAGCCAATCACACTGGCCCAGCACATCCATGATGCTAAACCATGTGACTCCCGGCTGTCAGCTGACATACCCGGAAGAAACAATGTAAACAACACAGAGCATGCGGACTCAATGGGAGGCTGTAGAAGTATCTATTTACTACACAAAGCCTCATGCTATTCAAGGATGGAGTATAACACTATAATGTTGGATATATGTTGCGGATCAGCTGAGGGCCGCAATTGGACTACCACGATAGGAGCACCTACCCTGAAAATACATAATATATGGATAGAAGAACGACGTAATTGTAAACCTCACTTAAAACATTTGACACACTCCTGGACTCAATTGCCATACCTGCTACTTATTGATTGATATATTACAAGTGACTACACTGGGACTAGGAATGCATTACCATACCCCCACCCAGAGGACCAAAAAAGCCCTATGACTTGATATGGATAGTGTATTAAATAAAACAGGTATAATTTGTTTTCTCGTTTAAACCTTCAGGATGTACGCAAGCCAGTCTGTAGATCCATTGGGCCTCTTTACGCAGAATGAGGTTATCCCAATCCCCTCCCCGTTTAGGAGGACGTACCAATTCAATTGCCTGAAATTTTAAACATTCTGCCCTGCCTTGATGTTTTGCATGCACATGTTTTGATATGGAAGTATCTCTTTCATTTGTAACATCTCCAACATGTTCCCTAATCCGGCGCCGAAACTGCCGTATCGTCTTGCCCACGTAATTCAGTGGGCACGGACATGTGATTAAATAGACAACTCCAGCCGTTTTGCAGTTCACAAAATCTCGGATATCATACTCAACCTTGGTGGTAACACTTTTGAATTTTTTTTCCACTTTGAATGAAATCACAGGCTCTACAACTACCACATCTGTGTGTACCCGGTATCTGCCTGTCTAACCAAGTACCCTTTTGGATTATTGGATCAAAACAGCTCTGCATCACCCTATCCCTGATGTTTTTACCTCTACGGAACGTGACTGAAGGCCATTGTGTTATCTGATGCGCCAAGTCCGCATCGGCTCCTAGGATACGCCAATACCTCTTGAGGATTTCCATGATCTCAGATTGTTTGGAGTCAAAAGTACCTATGAGCCTAGTGACCCTTTCCTGTTGACGTTGTCTAGGGACTAAAAGGCTCTGCCTATCTGCATCCCTCGCTCCCTCATAGGCCTTTCTAATTACCCCCTTAGGGAAGCCCCTCTCCTTCAATCTGTTTGTGAGGTCATGTGCCTGTGACTCAAAATCGTCCATTGAACTACAATTTCGGCGTACTCTCATGAATTGGCCTCTGGGAATCCCACGTTTGAGGGGATAGGGGTGACAACTGTTCCATTGTAGGAAACTATTGGTTGCTGTCTCCTTTCGGTGTACTTTAGTACGTATTGTGCCTTCCTTAGTTTTAATTATCTTAAGATCTAAAAAAGATAATTCCTGATCACTGATTTCACATGTGAACCTGAGCCCTAGATCGTTTGTATTAAGGGCTGCCACAAAATTATTGAATTCCTCCACTGTGGAATTCCAGAGCAACAACACGTCATCAATATATCTAATCCAGATCTCTATTGATGAAGTCCATTTGACAAATTTATCCCCAAAGACAACTGTCTCTTCCCACCAACCAAGAAACAAGTTTGCATAAGTGGGAGCAGTGGGACTCCCCATTGCTGTACCACGTTGCTGATGAAAAATACGGTCTTCAAAGATAAAAACATTCCTTTCTAACACAAAGTGTAATAATTGCAAAACAAGCTGGTTATGAGCCACATATTGAGTGCCCCTAGATTTTAGAAAGTATTCCACTGCTTCACAGCCAAGTCTATGTGGAATGGAGGAATACAAAGCCTCCACATCCAAACTCGCCAGAAATGTATTTTGTTCCAAAGTGATACCCTAAATTTGTTTTAAAACATCCATGGTATCACGTACATATGATGTGAGACCTAGCACAAACGGACGCAGCACCTGGTCTATATATGTACTCACATTCTGGGTAAGATTATTAATACCTGATACAATGGGTCTACCACGTAGGGGAGGATAGCCCTTGTGTATTTTTGGCAGGCTATAAAAGCATGCCATAATAGGAAATTGAGGAAATAGAAAGTTGAATTCGCTAGCACTGATCAAAGACCTGCTCTTTGCATCCAGCAGTATACCTAAAAGCTCCTTCTTGAACACTGCTGTGGGGTTATCTTTTAGAATGGTGTAACAGTCAGGATTGAGCAAAATGTCCTCACACATTTTCTTATAGTCTTCTCGACTCATGACCACAATGTTCCCACCCTTATCGGATGCTTTTAGAATGATATTACGTCTTTTTTCCAAAGTGGTAAGAGCTACACGTTCAGACCAAGACAGATTGTTATCAATGCCCCTCATATCCTGACTCAAAGCTTTGATCTCTTCACCCACCAAATCTACGATCAGATCTACGTTGGTAAAATCTCCCAATGGCGGCAACTTCCTACTTCTAGTTCTTAGATTAGTAAAAGGACCCAGTCCTGGGGTTCTACTTGATTCTTCAAGTTGTAGAGCCTGTGATTTCATTCAAAGTGGAAAAAAATTCAAAAGTGTTACCACCAAGGTTGAGTATGATATCCGAGATTTTGTGAACTGCAAAACGGCTGGAGTTGTCTATTTAATCACATGTCCGTGCCCACTGAATTACGTGGGCAAGACGATACGGCAGTTTCGGCGCCGGATTAGGGAACATGTTGGAGATGTTACAAATGAAAGAGATACTTCCATATCAAAACATGTGCATGCAAAACATCAAGGCAGGGCAGAATGTTTAAAATTTCAGGCAATTGAATTGGTACGTCCTCCTAAACGGGGAGGGGATTGGGATAACCTCATTCTGCGTAAAGAGGCCCAATGGATCTACAGACTGGCTTGCGTACATCCTGAAGGTTTAAACGAGCAAACAAATTATACCTGTTTTATTTAATACACTATCCATATCAAGTCATAGGGCTTTTTTGGTCCTCTGGGTGGGGGTATGGTAATGCATTCCTAGTCCCAGTGTAGTCACTTGTAATATATCAATCAATAAGTAGCAGGTATGGCAATTGAGTCCAGGAGTGTGTCAAATGTTTTAAGTGAGGTTTACAATTACGTCGTTCTTCTATCCATATATTATGTATTTTCAGGGTAGGTGCTCCTATCGTGGTAGTCCAATTGCGGCCCTGAGCTGATCCGCAACATATATCCAACATTATAGTGTTATACTCCATCCTTGAATAGCATGAGGCTTTGTGTAGTAAATAGATACTTCTACAGCCTCCCATTGAGTCCGCATGCTCTGTGTTGTTTACATTGTTACTTCCGGGTATGTCAGCTGACAGCCGGGAGTCACATGGTTTAGCATCATGGATGTGCTGGGCCAGTGTGATTGGCTGTTTGATGTATGCTGCCGGAGCCAGGGGGCGGAGTATTCAGTTCATAGTGACTCAGAGTCCCAGAGTGAAGTATGCCGCTGACATCTATGCGTGCATGCTTCCGTGTTGTGCAGTAGAATATCTGCTGCTGAAGATATATCGCTGGCATCCTGGCCAGACTGACAGACCCCTGATGATAAGTATAGAAACGCGTAGGGTCGGGTGAAGTGAGGGAATTTTGCGTAGGGGGCAGTGGCATTGTTGTGCATCTGTACATTGGGAGAATCTGGTGCGGTTAACGCAGGCTCCTGTGTGAACGAGGGTCCAAACCACTGCTTTACCAATGTTATACGCTGATTCCATATTTTGATATCTCTGTTTACATACCCAGTCATTAAGGGTTCGCAAACGAACTAGGACTGGGAGTATTCTGTTTAATACGTTTTTAAATACACGGTTGGGCTTTTCACAGTGGTGATTGTACCCCTGTTTTTAGATAGCTATGAAATAAAAATTATAAATTTTACTCATTTATCACTTCAGTGAATTTTCAAATGTTCATATTTGTGGGAGCACAATATATATCGTTAAAATACAGTGAATTATTACGGAAAGCATTCCTTCTACTATAAATCTCCTCTCCAAAGATTGTGTGATGGCATCACTAGACCTGGAGGATGCATATCATCATGTGCCAATATGCAGTCCTCACCAGAAATATCTAAGAATAGCAGTGACCCTCAACAAGTCTTTGTTTCACCTTCAGTACAGAGTCCTTCCCTTTGGCATTTCACAAGCCCCAAGGGTGTTCTCAAAGATAATATCAGAAATGACATATATCAGGACGAGGGACATCCTCCTGATTCCCTACCTGGACGATTTTCTAATAACGGCAGAAACATCTCAGGCCTGATCCAACAGATAAAAATAATTTGCTCCATCCTAACAAATTTAGGATGGAAGATAAATCTAAAAAAAAGTCAAATTTAATCCCATCAACCAGATGTATCTGTCTAGGGATTCTGCTAGATTCCTCCAGGCAGATGTCCTTTCTTCCAGAAGGGAAGATCAATCCCCTGATAGACAGGGTCTCAGAGCTACAGTATATTTAGACCATATGACCTCTTTCAGGGAAGCTATGTCCGTGCTGGGCCTCATGACGTCACGCATCCCAGCAGTATTATGGGCTCCCTTCAGATCCAGGGCCCTACAATAGGACATTTTAAATCAGTGGGACAAGAACAGTCTCTCCCTAGATCAATCCCTCCACATATCATTAGCAGCCAGGCTGTCTCTCAGATGGTGGTTGAAAAGGGAAAACCTCAGGCGGGGCATCCCATGGATAACAACCCCTACTCTAAATATAACTACGGATGCGAGTCCTTGGGGATGGGGAGCTCAATACGACACCTCTTTTCTTCAGAGTCAGTGGGATCACCAAACCATGCAGAGGTCCTCCAACTTCAAGGACCTGGCAGCAGTTATTAAAACTATGAAAAACTCTATACTAGCAATTTCAGGTCAGAATTTAAAGATATATTCGGACAACATGACGAGTCATCAGTGGGGGACGAGATCTGTTCCCCTGATGGGTTTATCTTCCCAGATATTTTCTCTGGCAGAGCACCATCTGTTGACCCTCTCAGCTGCCACCTAAAGGGAATGGACAACCAGGTAGCAGACTTCCTAAGTCGAGAAAGGTTACGCCAGTCAGACTGGTCTCTGAATACGGAAATATTTCAGAAGATTGTTTACAGATGGGGGATTCCCTCAATAGACCTGTTTGCGTCCGGAGGAAACAGGAAGGTCAAGAGATTCTTCTCCCTGGATCCATCAGAAAACCCAACGGCAATAGATGCATTCTCCCAGTGTTGGAGTCAAGAGAGGGGTTATGCCTCCCCCCCTATGTTTTCTCCCAAGGGTGATCAGAAAATCAGGGAAGACAAAGCTTCAATAATCCTGATAGCCCCCTTCTGGCCAAAGAGACCATGGTTCACATGGTTAAGGAAAATGTCCTCAGACCAACCTTGGATTCTCCCGACTCTACCAGATCTCCTATACCAGGGCCCAGTCATGCAATAGACTCTATAACCATAAAGATACTGACACTCAAAATGACGTTCTTGTTAGCCATTACATTGGCCAGTAGAGTAAGTGAGATTCAGGCCCTTTCTGCTTTTTCTCCATATACTCTACCATTAGATCATTAGATGACAGGGTCATCTTAAAAACCTTAACAAAGTTTCTTCCTAAAATGATCTCTCTGTTTCATCTAGACTAAGAAATTGTTCTTCCCTCTTTTTGTAATTCCCCGAAAAATCAGAGGGAACAGCATTTTAACTGCCTGGACATAAGGGGGTGCCTAGTCCAACACCTAGAAATCACTAAAGATTTAAGAACCTCAGAAAATGTGCTTGTCCAGTTCCAGGGTCCCAACAAGGGTTCGGCAGCCAGTAGATCCACTATAGCGAGATGGATTAAACAGGCTATACATTTAGCCTATGTAAATCATAATCTCCAGCCTCCAGAGTTCTTCGGATCCCACTCCACCAGGGCTGTGTCCACTTCCTGGGCTGAGAGAGCAGAGGCCCTCCTAGATCAGATATGCAAGGCTGCTACATGGAGCTCTCCTCATACATTCCTCAAGCATTACCGATTACAACTGCATACAGCCTCTGACTTGGCCTTTGGTAGAAAGGTACTACAAGCTATGGTCCCACCCTAAATTTTGACTTCTATTGTACATCTCAAGGGGTGCTGTCATAGGTGAAAGGGTAAAAGATTGACTACTTACCGGTAATCGGTTTTTCATGAACCTATGACAGCACCCCTCTGTTACCCTCCCTAATAGCGTATACAGTCCTCATAAGGTTGAGTTCCAACATGAATACAAAGGTATTCCTTGTAAATACTGTATATATGAAGGTGTGAGGTAATTCCACTTGGGTGGCGCAAAAAAATAAATAAATAAATAAATATATATATATATATATATATACTAAACTAATATATAAACTAAACTAATTCTCATCATGAGTTCTTTCTAAGACTGGGTGCGTGGAGAGGTGTGTCCTTTTTTTTAAATCCTCAGGCTTCCTGTCCAGTGAATGGGATGTCTCTCCAGGGGTGCTGTCATAGGTTCATGAAAAACAGATTACCGGTAAGTAATCAATCTTTTTTGTATATAGGGCAGTATTATAGTCGTTATACTAGCCACCACTGGTATAGTGCGCCCTCCGAATGAAGTGGTCTGGTCAACAACCGACTGAAATACAGATTAATAAATAAAGATTAATTAATATTTAATTGTATCTAACAATAATTTAGTGTGTATGTATATATATATATATATATATATATATATATGTATATATAGCGGAAAAAGAATGGCGACAGCACACTGCGACACTAATGCCACCTAAACCACTAAATATAAATAAATATGCATTACTGCTAAGTCTACTTATAATAGGGTGGTTCTTAGTGCACATTTTGATCAAAAAATATGAAGCGAGAAATAACGGAGATGGAGGAAAGACGCCAAGAAATTGTGTCCGGAGGTTGTGCCGTTGCGAAAAAACTCAAAAATGATGACTGATTTGCAGAGATGGCGTCCCCTAGCACAAGAGAGAAAGGCAAAGAAAAACAGGATAAAGAAGCAAAAGTAACCGCACCATCGGCACCAGTCTCCAGACTCAGAAATGCCGCCAGAGACTAGGGAGACAGGCAGCGAAGTGGAGGAGAAACCAAAAGTGGTAAAGAAGGTGGTGGAGGGTTATAATATCCATTTGCCTCCCACCTCGTAATCTGAAGGCAGCTCCGAGTCAGAGGACGAGCGTCCCCCGGGTGTGCTCACCCAGATCCAGGAGCTGGAATCCCCGGTATCAATGCAGGGATTCTGCTTCGGTTCGGAGCTGCCCGCTGAGACCGGCAAGAGGAAGAAGGGGAAGCGGAGGAAGAAAGCTGACACAGGACAGATGAGGCTGGTATACAAACTGCAGTCTCCCCTGCACTCCGGACCAGAGAATATCTCGGTTCGGGCTGCAGATCCTGCAAAACCCCCAGTTTCGGCTTCTGTAGTGGGCCGGAATGGGTAAGCGAGGAGAAAATCACGAGGCCAGGCGAAATGGCGCCGGACGCCGTTCTTTGTAAAGGGGGCGGTGCCAGTGCTGTCACTTTAAGGGGCGTGGTCCCAAGGCTGGTGGAAGGCGAGCCCCTGAAGCTGGCAAATGGCGTGAGGCATCGGAAGGGGCGGACCGGAAACTGCCGGTGCGTTCCTGGGATTCAGCTGACCGGAAGTCAGCCAGCCATGCAACATCCGGGCCGGCTGATGAGACAGAGCAATGGTCAGCTGCTGCCTCGTACAGAGACGGAGCGGACAGGAGCGTTAAGCAGGCTGGTAGCCACCGCGCTTTGGAAAGGGGGAGTGGCTCTAAAACCACTGCCCAGGTTGGGGGCGGTTTAATAGTAATTTCGCAGTTGACATTGCCGCAAGGTTCTGTCAGAGATGTAACGCCTCCCCCTTCAGTTGCCATGGACACCACTGATGCGGAGGGTAGCGTGGAGGTACCGCTCATAACATTTTGCGGTCCCTCCACAAAAGCACATGATGAGTTTGTAATTGGATTGAGAATTGGCTCAAGGACCATATCCAGAGAGTTGTGGTAAATGATTCCTACTCTGAATGGTCCCCGGTAATAAGTGGTGTACCCCAGGGTTCAGTGCTGGGACCGCTATTATTCAACTTATTTATTAATGATATAGAGGATGGGATTAATAGCACTATTTCTATTTTTGCAGATGACACCAAGCTATGTAATATAGTTCAGTCTATGGAAGATGTTCGTGAATTGCAAGCGGATTTAAACAAACTAAGTGTTTGGGCATCCAGTTGGCAAATGAAGTTTAATGTAGATAAATGTAAAGTTATGCATCTGGGTACCAACAACCTGCATGCATCATATGTCCTAGGGGGAGCTACACTGGTGGATTCACTTGTTGAGAAGGATCTGGGTGTACTTGTAAATCATAAACTAAATAACAGAATGCAGTGTCAATCAGCTGCTTCAATGGCCAGCAGGATATTGTCGTGTATTAAAAGAGGCATGGATTCGCGGGACAGGGATGTAATATTGCCACTTTACAAAGCATTAGTGAGGCCTCATCTAGAATATGAAGTTCAATTCTGGGCTCCAGTTCATAGAAAGGATGCCCTGGAGATGGAAAAAAATACAAAGAAGAGCAACGAAGCTAATAAGAGGCATGGAGAATCTAAGTTATGAGGAAAGATTAAAAGAATTAAACCTATTTAGCCTTGAAAAAAGACGACTAAGGGGGGACTTGATTAATTTATATAAATATATTAATGGAACATACAAAAAATATGGTGAAATCCTGTTCCATGTAAAACTCCCTCAAAAAACAAGGGGACACTCCCTCCGTCTGGAGAAAAAAGGTTCAACCTGCAGAGGCGACAAGCCTTCTTTACTGTGAGAACGGTGAATTTATGGAATAGCCTACAGCAGGAGCTGGTCACAGCAGGGACAGTAGATGGCTTTAAAAAAGGGTTAGATACTTTCCTAGAACAAAAAAGTATTAGCTCCTATGTGTAGAAATTTTTCCCTTCCCTTTTCCCGTCCCTTGGTTGAACTTGATGGACATGTGTCTTTTTTCAGCCGTACTAACTATGTAACTATGTAACTATGATGCGGTGGAGAAAATAGAGGAGGGGCTAAAGTAAAAGAGAAATATAATAACATTGAGCCAGACCTGGTTAGGAATGTGTCAAATGTAAATAAAGATGTGATGGGTGTTGGTGGTAGAATGTGTATAGGTGATAGGGCTCAACCAGGGGATTAGGGGGGTCGGGTGCTCCCTCTAATACTGCTCCCAGCAGATCTTATGCTGGAGTCATGGGGTGGGGACCGCCCGCTCACCCTTCCTCATCCTCAGGCCCCAGGGATGGTAACTTGCAACAATGTCTCCTGGAGGCTTAAGGGAGGGGAAGCAGACCCTAACAGTAGGGGGTGTGCAGGGAGACCTATCCTCTTGGATAGAGAGGTACGGTCTGAATGCCTTCCGAGAGACGAGGGGAGATCAATAGTCGCTCCCAACAACCGGGCCGGCCACTGCCAGGAGAAATGTAGTCCATCTCCGGAGGCGTGGCAATGATGCGTGCCCTCCTAGAAAGAGGGTGGTGGAGCTGCTACTTGAGATGGGCTTCAAGGTGAGTGACATCTTTGCCTTGATACATCCTCATGGTACGGCTGAGTTTGACGTCAGCTTTGTTCACCCGGGGGGCCTTGAGGTATTCTGGGGCAACTACAAGCTGATGAAAAGCGAGCCCGGCTGGCGGGATTTTGCTGTACAAGCAATATCCCGCCAGAATGGTCTCAAGAAGATGACTGTTCTTACCCATAACGAGTCACTTTCTTGCTTTGACATCATGACCTGGTTGAGCAGATATGGTGAGGTGGCGGAGATGCCAAGGAAGAACTTGGACGAATTTGGCATCTGGTCAGGGGCCTGAACATTTATGGTCAAACTTAAACGTCTGGAGCAAACTGTGTCCCACATTCCATCCTCCGCTTTTCTCGGGAGGGATCGTATCGTGGTCTTCTACCAGGGGCAACCAAAGCGGTGACCCTTGAGCGCGGGCTGCCCTGTGCAGAATTGCGCTCATTGTGGAGGGGTAGGCCTTCTGGCTGCATCGTGTGACCAGGTTAGGTGTCATCTGTGTGGTGACCTAGGTCACCCGTTCAGTAGGTGTCCTCGCTCTGTGGTCTCCAAATCTGTAGCGGAAGAAAGTGCTTCTGCAGGTGAGGAGTCATGCGGAGATGGCGGAGCCCAAGGGCAAGTGAAGAATACCAAGAGAGGCCCCCTTCTTACCAGCGGAGGTTGGAGAAAATGAGAAAGGAAAGGGAGCGGAGAGAAGCCCAGGCAACTGGGGTGATCTCTGGCCCTGACCTGGACCCTGCCCCAGAAACAGATGCCCTTGGGGAGACCGATCTGAACGAGGAGATCAGGAGAATCTGGAGAGAGTGAGTGGCTGAAGACTCCCAGTCCTCCCAATATGAAAGTGTTGGTGAGGAGGAGAGAGCCAAGAACATCTGGCTCTGCCCTGACCATGGAAGGCAGGACCTGCAACCCTCTGGGTCTCTCCCCCAGCCGCTACCAAGCCCTTGTGTATATTCCAGCTCCTCAAAGCGAGGAGGAGAGTGAGGTAGGGGTCTCTAGGGACGCTGAGCACCCTCCCTTGCAAGGTGCACTGGCCTCAGGGGCGGGGGTTACCATGGAGTCGGAGGATAAGGAAGGGAAGGCAAAATGTCCTGAAGATATGGACTCTTCTGTTTAAAGAAAAAGAGGAAAGGGGAACAAGTCTGAGGGGTCCTCCTCGGACAAAGAAAATCAGGGTGGGAAGAGGAAAGCTGTCTAACACAATCATCTTAGATGGCAGAACCCGCACCGTTGACGCTGGCATCGATTAACGTTGCCAGCATTATGTCTGATACGGCTAGATTTGCAGCCTTTAATTTTCTTGGCCGAGTTAAAGCCGACATTTTGTTTTTGCAGGAGACCAGGCTGTCACTTTTGGCAGACATCGTAAAAGCTAGGAGGGAATGGCGACGCGGGCCCTCCTACTGGTCTCTTGCGGCTGAGCCGTATAGCGGTGTGGCGGTTCTTTTCACCATACCGGTAACATGCCGATGGATGATTGAGTTAGAAATGGGGAGGTGCTTGATCTTAGATGTTCTCATGAGGGGGCAAGAACTAAGATTAATTAATATATATGGTCCCCAGACCAAGTGGGACAGGAAAAGCCTCTTCATGAAAATTAAGCCTTTCCTTTTTACGAGCAGACAAGTTATCTTTGGAGTGGATTGTTTTTTACTGTCGTTAGACCCCGAGACAGAGGAGTTTCCAGAGATAGACTGACTTATGATAGTGTAGCATTAGATAGCATAGTTAGCGATGCTCGCCTGGTGGATATCCACATCAGGCATACCCCAGGTCACTCGGGTTTCACCTATCGTAAAGGTAGTTGTAGGTCTAGAATAGACAGGTTTTTTTTGAAGGAGGAAGCCATCTCTTGTTGAGGTGGAGTTCTCCGATCACTGTATGATTATTTTCTCTTTGAACATTGCAGAGTCCCTCCAGATGGGAAGAGGTATATGAAGGCTGAATTCTACTCTCTTGGAAGAAACGGAGATAAGACAGGCCTTTGAGGATTTTCTTCAGAGCCAGGTACCTTTGTTGGGTCTCAGTTTTACTAAGTCTGAGTGGTGGTAAATGTTCAAAGAACGGGTGGCAGAGTTTCTCCGCCAGCTCTCGTGCCTCAGGTCCATGAGTATGTATCGCCTTTATCAGGAGATGAGGAGGAAACTCGAACATCTGGTCTCAACCGGAGGTAGTGGGGAGGAGATCTCCGGGGTGAAAGCTTTGCTTAAGAGGTGTCAGTATGATAGGCACTCATCTTTGGTTCTTGAGAGGGATTTCGGGAGGTACCGCTCGCCCGACCCCTACTGGAACTGTAAGATGTCAGTGAGTCGTAAGATTGTTAAAGGACTGGCTGATAGTACAGGCTCCCTGAAGAGATCCAAATCAGGAATCCTGGAGGTCGTCAGATCCTTCTACTCGCACCTCTTGGGAAAGCAGGATCTAAGCAGAGACGAGATGTCGGCTTTCCTGGCTGAAACCATTTCTGAGCCAAGGGTAGACCCCGCTCTCAGTGTTTTGATAGACTCGATCAAGGAAGAGGAAGTGGGACTGGCGATTGATGGGCTTGCCCTCAAAAAATCGCCAGGGCCAGATGGCTTAACATCCGAGTTTCATAGGACCTTTAAAGGAACCCTAGTTCACCTCTTGACTGCGGTGTTTAATGATTGTCTTTCCTCGTGTACTTTGCCAAAGTAATTAAGGAGGTCAGCCTTGATCATTTTATCCAAGGGAAAAGACTCGACCCGTATTGAGAATTGGCGTCCCATAGCGCTGCTCAATATGGAAAGAAAGGTTCTTGCAAAGGTGCTGTTTAATTGGATGGTGAAGTTTGCATCCCGGCTTCTTTTGCTGGTCCAGCATTGCTCTGTTCCAGGCCGCAGCACGTTTAGTGCTGTCCGCAGTGTCAGAGAGGCAGTGGAGCAGGGAAATTCTGGTCGGTGGAAGGAGTATATCCTGTCCTTGGACCAGGCCAAGGCTTTTGACCGGGTGGACCACGAATACCTCTGGTCGGTCCTTCTGAGGTACGGCTACCGGGGGGGGGGGGGGGTTTGTCAATTGGCTACAGACCTTATACACTGGGGCTGAGACTTTTGCGCTTGTGAATGGGTGGGTTGGAACCCCCTTTGAGGTTGGGTCTGGTGTCCGCCAGGATTGTCCCTGAGCCCTTTGCTATATACTTTAAATATGAAGACTCACCAGGTTGACTTGCAAGTTAGGCGCCATTAACAAGTGTCCGCGCACCTCATTGTATATAAGTAACATAGCAAACTTCATTACATCATAGAGAACTTAGAGAAAAAGAAGTCATTACGCCACAAGTATGATAAAAATGTACAAATTTTATTAGGACATACAACACAAAATACTAATATATAAAATTCAAAGGAGAATCCGAAAAAGAAAAGCAGTGTGGTGGCTTCAAGCGAATAGAAATTGGGGTATCTAGCCCACCAACAGAGTTCCCTGGCAATAGTTCTCTGTCTGATGTAGATCACAGGTAACAAAATCTAAGTAATATAATAAGGGCGTAACTGCGACTTGGTGGTGATAGCACAATTATAAAAATTACAAGGAACAAAAAGGTCAATCTATGACCATATGTTTCAAAATTGGCCAGATACAAAAAATTACAAAGCAAGTTTACGCTTAAATAGTAAGAATAGATCAGGACCAGAGTGTCATAATCAGAACAAAGTTGCTAGAAAGGAAGTCAGGTGTACATAGCATGTGTAGATCACAATAGATCTGTTTGTAGCGTAAGAGATATTAAGGTAGGCTTACCCATAAGAATGAACGTTATAGTGGCCCCACACTGCAGCCTGAAATGGTAGCGCTCCGACGCGCGTTTCGCCAATCTAGCTTCCTCAGGGGGTAGTGTATTGAATACTGACATTGTCATGCTTTTTATATGGTTGAGTCAGTAATGGTGATTGGGCTCCGGTGTCTGTCCTCTAGTTCCGGTCCACGGCGCATGCGCGGGAGTCTGACTTGAGCCGCGAGATCCCTGCTATCTGTCGTCACGCTCGCAGTGCGCCCGCGTGCTCCCAAGGACGCGTGTCCATGGAGACAGGGCAGGCACAGCGCGAGCGTAGAGACGACAGAGAGCCAGGGCGAGGCTCCCAGACTCACTCGCAACATGCGCA
This sequence comes from Rhinoderma darwinii, assembly GCF_050947455.1. Taxonomy (NCBI): domain Eukaryota; kingdom Metazoa; phylum Chordata; class Amphibia; order Anura; family Rhinodermatidae; genus Rhinoderma; species Rhinoderma darwinii. The sequence continues at coordinate 88,654,976 of NC_134693.1, read as the reverse complement.
ACCCCGGGACAAGAAGAGGTATTGAGGTGGATGTAAAAAACGTAGTCTGTACTTGGGCTTAAGTGTGACTAAAGATTTAAAAATTATAATGTTATGTCGCTTCTTAGAAAAGATAAGAAGGGAGAAAAATAAAATAAGAGAAAAGGAGAGAAAGGTAAAAAAAAGGAGAGAAGTAAACAGAAGAAAAAGCCAGAAAAAACGAAAACCAATATAGATTTTTGAGCTGGGGCAACATGCATAATAGATTACTCCCTTCGTGTTGCACTTAATAAGCCAGATAATATTATATGTTACCTGGCCAGATGAGTCTACAAAATCATCACTGCTAACAATGTTTGGGCAGGCTATACATCGGCCACATGGGCAACAACCCCATTTCGGTTTGTATACTCCAAAGATCGGTTTAATCGCTTGGGGTTGGTGGTAGCTGTGAACTAATGTATTGCGAAGATTCCTTGCCCTCCTTGACGCTACTGCAGGTTTAGTAGGTAAAATTTCAGATAGAATACCATCAGTTTGTAAGATGGGACAGTGTTTAGACAAACATTTCCGCATTTCCCCCCATCTGTCGTGATAGACGGTGACATACCTGATTTTAATGTCGCCACATTTCTTGATGGCAGGGTGGAGTACTTGGGCCCGTGTGGACCTGCATGCCCTCTCATATGCTTTGTTGATACATCTTCTAGTGTAGCCCCTATTAGAGAAACGTTGTTTAAGATTTTTTGCCTATTTCTCAAAATCCTCCTCGGATGAGCACAATCTCTTTATCCTTAAAAACTGTCCAACCAGAATGGAACGGATCATATGTCTAGGGTGCGAGGATGAGGCATGTAGATATGAGTTGACTGACGTGTCTCCCCTATGTACATCTGTCTGGACAAAGCCAATGTTGTCACCCTTAATTAGTACATACAGGAAGTCAATGGCCATTTCATTTGTTTTCCAGGTCAGTCGGATAATGAGATCATTGACATTTAATTCACCCATAAAAGAAGTGAATTCCTCTTGCGTGCCCTGCCAGATTATAAAGATATCATCAATGAATCTGGTCCAAAGGACCACCTTATTCATTGATAATATCCGGTCAGACAAGAAAAGATCCCTCTCCCACAACCCCAGGAAAAAGTTGGCGTATGATTGTGCACAAGCTGCCCCCATCACCGTTCCCTGGAGCTGTAGATAGAAGGATCCATTAAATGTAAAAAAATTGTGTGTAAGCACAAATTCCATAAGGATGAGAATAAACTGAGACATGGATGGGACAATGTCAGTCATCCTCAAGAAATATGCCACTGCCTGGAGACCATCTTGGTGTCTGATGTTCGTATACAATGATTCAATATCACAAGTGGCCAACAGCATGTCGGGTTCAACCTGAACCCCCTCCAATTTTTTAAGGAGATCCGCCGAATCTCTGAGGTATGATGGCAATGTCTCTACTAGTGGTTTTAGGATTGAGTCAATTTACTTACTTATGTTGTCGCAAATATTCCCTCTCCCGGAGATGATGGGGCGCCCTCGTGGTAGTTTGGAATTCTTGTGGATCTTCGGCAGCAGATACAGACTCACTACCATGGGGTCCTGTACCATAAGACTAGAGATGAGCGAACTTATGAAAAGTTCGGTTCGGCTGGTTCGCCGAATTTCATCAAAAAGTTTGATTCGGACCGAACTAGTTCTGACCAACCTGTAATTCAAGAAAGCCCCTAAAAATCGTGTATAACACTGTTTAACCCCATAGTGACCACCAATACGCCTTTTCACGTCGGTCACTAAGGGGCCTTAGGCTAGGCTGACGCCTTTTCACGTTCGCCTAGTCTAAGTCCTGCACGGGTCTCCCGTGCAGGCTGGAGCCGGGGCTCAGCTGCCTGATGACAGCTGGGCTCCTGCTCCAACGCCCGCGATCGAAGTTTACTTCGATCGCGGCCGTTTAATCCGTTAAATGCCGCCGTCAATAGCGACCGCGGCATTTAACTTTGTTTACAGAGGGAGTGAGCTCCCTCTGTCACCCATCGGCGGCCCGCGAATGCAATCGTGGGTCTCCGATGGGGTGTCATGGCAGCCGGGGGCTTGATAAAAGCCCCCAGGTCTGCCCAGGACATATGCCTGTTAGGACGCACCGGAGGCACGTCCTAACAGATTGCCTGTCAGATTTACACTGACAGGCATTAATGCTCTGGTATACGAAGTATACCAAAGCATTATAGCAGCGGTCGGAAGATCGCACAGTAAAGTCCCCTAGTGGGACTAATAAAATAAGTCACCAATGTGAAAGATTATTAATAAAAAGTACAGTAAAAAAATAAATAAAACCATTTTTTTCAATAAAAAGTGGTTTTATTTAGTAAAAGTGTAAAAAATAAATAAAAGTACACATATATGGTATCGCCGTGACCGTAATGACTCCATTAATAAATATAATATGTAGTTTAAACCGCAAGGTGAACACCGTAAAAAAAAAACTCAAAAAACAATGGCGAAATTACAAATTTTTTCCATTGCCCCCAAAAAAGTCATAATAAAAATGAATCAATAAGTCCCATGCACCCCAAAACAGTACCAATCAAAACGACATCTCGTCCCGCAAAAAACAAGTCGAAAAAATCACTACATTGATGGAAAAATAAAAAAATTACGGCTCTTGGAAAGCAACGATGCAAAAACAAATAATTTTAGTTCAAAAGTGTTTTTATTGTGCAAAAGTCGTAAAACATAAAAAAACTCTACATATGTGGTATCGCCATAATCGTACCGACCCATAGAATAAAGGTAACATGTTATTTACGCCGCACAGTGAAGGGCGTCAATTTAAAAACGCATAGAACAATGGTGGAATTTCAGCTTTTTTTTATAATCCCCCCCAAAAAAGTTAATAAAAGTTAATAAAAAAATTATATGTACCCTAAAATGGTGCTATTAGAAAGTACAACGAATCCCGCAAAAAACAAGTCCTCATACAGCTATGTAGACGAAAAAATAAAAAAGGTTATAGCTCTTTGAATGCGACTATAGAAAAACGAATAAAATAGCTTGGTCATTAGGGCCTAAAATGGGCTGGTCACTAAGGGGTTAAAAGCCCTAGAAGCCCTGAATAACACTCTTAGGTCACCCATGAGTGTATCCAAGTACTTTTGAGCTGTCTTTAAGGCAAAGTTAGTGTCAAAGTTACAGCAACATGTATGGCTATAGGAAAATGGATGGGACACGGTGATAACTAACAGAAACCACTGCACTTGTGCATGTTGTATGCTTAATGCATTGTTAAAAAAGGTACAAAAATTAACCATTTTTGGCGGCAGATGCCTGCCAGGGTTCATACATATAAGGTGGTAAAAGAAGAAGCAATGGCTTTTGACAAGCCCTCAAAAAATTTACCCTTTATGGTGGCAGATGCCTGCCAGGGTTCATCCATACATGGATGTAAAAGCAACAAGCAATGGCTTTTCACAAGCCCTCCAAAAATGTACCCTTTTTATTGGCAGATGCCTGCCGGGGTTCATCCATACATGGATGTAAAAGCAATAAGCAATGGCTTTTCACAAGCCCTCCAAAAATTTACCCTTTTTATTGGAAGATGCCTGCCGTGGTTCATCCATACAAGGATGTAAAAGCAACAAGCAATGGCTTTTGACAAGCCCTCCAAAAATGTACCCTTTTTATTGGCAGATGCCTGCCGGGGTTCATCCATACATGGATGTAAAAGCAACAAGCAATGGCTTTTCACAAGCCCTCCAAAGATTTACAATTTTTATTGGCAGATGCCTGCCGGGGTTCATCCATACATGGATGTAATGTAAAAGCAACAAGCAATGGCTTTTCACAAGCCCTCCAGGCCTGCTTGTAGCAGACTGCAGTGGAGGTGTATTGGTGGTAGTAGAGGTAGCCAACGGACAGCAAGGGTGGTGGTAGTAGTAGTAGTAGCAGCGCATTAAAAGAGACTGGACAGTCACAGGACAAAGCCCTGTGGTGGGGTAGGCCTGCTTGTAGCAGACGGCACAGGGGGTGGATTGGTGGTAGTAGAGGTAGCCAACGGACAGCACGAGTTGTGGTAGTAGTAGTAGTAGCAGCACATTAAAAGACACTGGACAGTCACAGGACAAAGCCCTGTGGTGGGGCTGGCCTGCTTGTAGCAGATGGCAGTGGAGGTGTATTGGTGGTAGTAGAGGTAGCCAACGGACAGCAAGGGTGGTGGTAGTAGTATTAGCAGCACATTAAAAGACACTGGACAGTCACAGGACAAAGCCCTGTGGTGGGGCAGGCCTGCTTGTAGCAGACGGCAGTGGAGGTGTATTGGTGGTAGTAGAGGTAGCCAATGGACAGCAAGGGTGGTGGTAGTAGTAGCAGCACATTAAAAGAGACTGGACAGTCACAAGACAAAGCCCTGTGGTGGGGCAGGCCTCAGGCCTGCTTGTAGCAGACGGCAGTGGAGGTGTATTGTTGGTAGTAGAGGTAGCCAACGGACAGCAAGGGTGGTAGTAGTAGTAGCAGCACATTAAAAGAGACTGGACAGTCACAGGACAAAGCCCTGTGGTGGGGCAGGCCTCAGGCCTGCCTGTAGCAGACGGCAGTGGAGGTGTATTGGTGGTAGTAGAGGTAGCCAACGGACAGCAAGGGTGGTAGTAGTAGTAGCAGCACATTAAAAGACACTGGACAGTCACAGGACAAAGCCCTGTGGTGGGGCAGGCCTCAGGCCTGCTTGTAGCAGACGGCAGTGGAGGTGTATTGGTGGTAGTAGAGGTAGCCAACGGACAGCAAGGGTGCTAGTAGTAGTAGCAGCACATTAAAAGACACTGGGCGGTCACAGGACAAAGCCCTGTGGTGGGGCAGGCCTGCTTGTAGCAGACGGCACTGGGGGTGGATTGGTGGTAGTAGAGGTAGCCAACGGACAGCACGGGTGGTGGTAGTAGTAGTAGTAGTAGTAGTAGTAGCAGCACATTAAAAGACACTGGACAGTCACAGGACAAAGCCCTGTGGTGGGGCAGGCCTGCTTGTAGCAGACGGCACTGGGGGTGGATTGGTGGTAGTAGAGGTAGCCAACGGACATCACGGGTGGTGGTAGTAGTAGTAGTTGTAGCAGCACATTAAAAGACACTGGACAGTCACAGGACAAAGCCCTGTGGTGGGGCTGGCCTGCTTGTAGCAGACGGCAGTGGAGGTGTATTGGTGGTAGTAGAGGTAGCCAATGGACAGCAAGGGTGGTGGTAGTAGTATTAGCAGCACATTAAAAAACACTGGACAGTCACAGGACAAAGCCCTGTGGTGGGGCTGGCCTGCTTGTAGCAGATGGCACTGGGGGTGGATTGGTGGTAGTAGAAGTAGCCAACGGAGAGCACGGGTGGTGGTAGTAGTAGTAGTAGCAGCACATTAAAACAGACTGGACAGTCACAGACAAAGCCCTGTGGTGGGGCAGGCCTGCTTGTAGCAGACGGCACTGGGGGTGGATTGGTGGTAGAAGTAGTAGAAGCACCAACAGCGGCACATTAAAAAAAGAGTGAACAGGACAGAATCCCGTAGCAGGCGGCAGTAGCAGGCGGCAGTAGTAGGCGGCAGCGGCAGCAGCAGCAGCAGCAATGTCAGATCTAATCAGTAGAGTTTAAGCAGGAGAAAAAAGGATCATTCCAGGGGCGCTGCTGAGTGGTGATAATAACAGGATCGAAGTTCGGAGATAATAATAATAAAGAATTTATTGGCTACGCGTTTCGACGATGAATTATCGTCTTCATCAGGCCATATGCATAATACATTGAACACGTCTTATATACCAACATGGTTCATAAATGACACGAGTAAAAAAGCCGCCAAATCTGCAAAGGTCAAGGTGCGTTCGTGACGTCACAGCCGGCTTTTTACCTTTGCATCCAATCAAAACTTAAATCGGTGAAAAACATTACCCGTGTTAAATATATCACTCAAACATAGTACATTTGTTAAATAACATAAGAAATAAAAATAAAAGGAATAAAAGACAAAGTGTTGTCAACATCTGTATAATCAAAAAAAATAAAAACAGGCATAAAATAAATGGTTTACAAAAGACACAATACGTGGAATTTAAAATAGAAAAGTACTGAGCTACAGACCAGTAGGTTGTTACGTAGCAACTCCTCAAATTCGTTGATCATCACGATTTCCAGAAATTAGAAACTTCCACTAGCAATAGATTGAATGCGTATGAAAAAGACATCATTTTAAAAAAGATTAATAAATTAAAAAGGGATCGGAATGATTATACCCTAAATGATTTAGGTGCCTGGAAACCATCCTTACCACACATTCCCAAATTAGACAAAGTTGCAACCGTATACAACACTCCACATAAAACGTATGCAGCACCATTGGATGTTCACTCTAGGTTTAGGGCCCCTTCTAACTCCCGTGCCCCCCATGCCGAAGGTAACACCTATAGTAGGTCTTTTAAAAACAGTTCTAGATTCCATCATGGATCTAACATTGACAGCTCCTCAACCAGAACACCCACCATTAACTTGGCGGTGAAACACCTGGCACGTAACCCCACAGCAGCAATACAACCTTGTATTCACCACCCTAATCAAGCAACCAATGCTTCCCAAACAATTTTTGTACCCGGTAAAACAATTACTGAAGTGCCTGTTAATGCCTTCAGAGCATCTGACTTAGATCTCCACCTCTCCAAGTTCTTTTCTATATCCGAACCAATGGAAGTCCCAATTATAATCAATTCTCCTTCTTCCTTACTCAACGACTCCATAGAAGATAGCCTGATATCTTTACTCCAATTATCAGTACACAGCACTCCCCAGTCTTCCATTCTTGACACCCAGGAGAGTCCATCCATGGGCCCCTCCACATCGTTACTACTCAATGACAATCATTCCAAAATAGATTTAGTCACATCCTCGCTAGATAACACCTACGCAGCAAACTCTTTTTTAGAACTTCCCTCACAACTGACCAGACCTCCCTTAACCCCCACAGTCAGCAGCAACGACATACTACTACCATTCTTAATGAGCCCCAAAGCCCAAACCATCACGAATTTTTTTCCAAAAATCCAGAAAATTTCAATAAAAAGAAAACTAAATACAGACATAGAGGACGGAGAGGTGGCAAGAAACACATCAAACAACGGTCTGAGACTAAACCCAAAGAAGAATCGAGTAAAACAGTAAAAATATTTAATTTGTCATCTTACCTATTAAACGCTCACGAGACGAATTTACTTAATAAAGGTTTGTCATTCTGCCCTACCTCCCCATCTAATGATTTTGATTTATTCATGGACCTCAACCGTTTCATCAGAAAACTTACTCTTATTAGACATTTTGCGTTACAGAAACCTAACACATTATCAGTTGCAATAGAGGTCCCGCATACACCTGATTTAAATATTAAGGCCATCCCAGTTGAAGTCTTTGTGAAATCAGATTTCTATCCTGTCCATCATCAAGGCCCCCTCATTGAAACCTTCTCAACACTCGTGAATAATGAATTTAGGTCTTTAGAGAACCCTTTTCCATACCAGGATAATTTGACCCAATATGAAAGAAAGGCCATTAAATCTCTCCAAAATAACGGTGACATTGTCATTCGTCCTGCCGATAAAGGGGGTGGCATAGTTAACCAGAATAGGGACAATTATTTGGAAGAAACGTCGAGGATTTTAAATGATAAGACATTCTACTGTAAATTAGCATCAAATCCCCTCCCTACCCATGTTCACGAATACACATCTATGATAGAGAAGGCTTTTCATGAAGGTCTTCTCACTAAAAAAGAAAAACGTTTCTTACATGTCTTTCCCAAACATACCCTTTATCTATCACCTCCCGAAAATACACAAAACACTCATTGACCCCCCAGGACGCCCCATCATATCAGGCATCGGCTCACTAACCAGCAATCTCTCCCACTTCGTTGATCTACACCTGCAACCTTTTGTACTCATGTTACCCTCCTATCTCAAAGATTCCACCCAATTACTAAAAGATTTATTTAATCTCAAAATTGATAAGACTACACCACACATATTTTTTCTAACAGCTGACGTGACCGCTCTGTATAGTAATATCCCCCATATAAAAGGTATGCAGGTAACAAGATCATTCTTAGCATCTAACCCCTTAATCCCTGTCAACCAGGTTTCCTTTCTGACTAATTGTATTGATTTCATTCTCCATCACAATTCATTCACCTTTAATCATACATTTTACAATCAAACAAGAGGTTGTGCGATGGGCTCGAGATTCGCACCTGCCTATGCAAACCTGTACATGGGGGCGTTTGAAGAGGAACACATCTTAGGGGACCATCCATTTAAAAACAACATTCTCCTATATAGGAGGTATATTGATGACCTGTTTTTCGTATGGACAGGAACAGCAAATGAAGCTTCAAATTTTATCAAGCATCTAAATACCAATAGCTATGACATCTCCTTCACACACACCTTTTCTGAAATCTCTATTGACTTTCTTGATCTAACCATTAGCTATGACATCAAGATTGAACAGTTTGTCACAAAAACCCACTTTAAATCTGTCGATGTAAATAGCTATATTGATTTTAAAAGTGCCCACTATCGCCCTTGGTTAACAAATGTGCCCTTCGGCCAATTTAGAAGAGTCCGAAAAAATTGCAGTACCAACGCAAATTTTAAATTTGAGTGCAATATTTTAGAAAAAAGATTCAGAGAGAAGAATTTTCCTTTAAAACTAATCCAAGATGCTAGATCTAAAGCCTCGGAATTATCCCAAAACTCCTGTCTAAACCAGGTACAGAAGAAAAAACCAGAACAAAATAAATACCACACCAACTTTATAACCACTTATAACCGAGGGAACAAGACAGTTAGAGCAATTTTGAACAAACATTGGCACATTTTAAAAAACGACCCTTATCTTAAAGATATGATACCCTCCCATCCGAGCATCACCTTTCGTCGTTCCCTAACTCTGAGAAATATTCTGGCCCCTAGCAGAATCCGAAAACCTAAAATATCACCAACTACTACGTTTTTATCCAGACCCAACGGTTCATACAAATGTGGCCACCCACGTTGTCTATGCTGTAATAGCATCAGCAACAAAAAATATACATATACATCAAATGTTAAAAAAAAAACCTTCCCAATTAAGTCATCCCTAAGTTGCAGCAGTTCCTACGTTATCTACCTAATGGAATGTACATGTCAACTCCAATACATTGGTCGAACCACACAACAACTGAGATCTAGAATTAATAAACACAGATCCAATGTGAACACAGGTTTTTTGAAGCACAGTGTGTCTCGACACTTCACTTATGTACATAAGTGTCAATTTAAACAAATCACAGTTACACCCATCGAAGATATACACCGCGATGTCCCCAATAGATATACTAAACTGAAACAGAGGGAAAACTATTGGATCTTTAAATTGCAGACTTTATACCCAGGAGGATTGAACGATATCTCTGAATCAACACTTGACTAATTAATAAGCTTTTTCCTAAATGAAAAGAGCTCATCATTACACATTAAGAAGTAATAAACAATGATTATTTCTTATCCATACCTATTTACTTCCCTTTTTGCAATTTTTCCCCGTATTTATTAGATCCATCATGTTGTGACCTCCCCCGTTATTCTAATCATTGTATATCTAACTATTTTTCCGCTAACTCTATCATAGTATATATAGCGCCCGATCTTTTGATCCCTTTATGCCGCTTACCACGTACTGTTTGTCTATTATTAAAATTTCATACATCCCTTATAAATCACTTTTTGTAAAGTGTTTATTCCACTGATACAATACTACACCAGTGCCGGGAGAAAAAAATATGCTGTGCATCCTATGACAAGACATAACAATATATTGATTTTCCCCTGTTTATTTTTAACTGGCAATAAATACTGTAAACTAGTTCTGACTTAAGAATACTATATACTTAATAATATTATAGATATGTTTAACAAACCTGTCCAGAAGTGGTCTTCCTTTGGTCCATTCACAGTGAGCGCTGATATGTCCTTCGTTCGCTGTTCCCGTCCTCTTTGTTTGTTCTTTCAGTTGCCTGGCAACGCCTCTGTTAGAGCCACACATAAAAACCCCGAACAATCCATCTAAGCAACTAAGAGCACTTAATTGTATACATACTCTTAATAAAGATTTAACTTTTACAAATTTTCTACGGCAGATACATATCCTTATATGCTCTATAGCACTGTTCTCGGCCAAGTTGTCCTGGTTACCAAGTTCGCGTCTTGGCGTCCTTCGTTGCTACGTAACAACCTACTGGTCTGTAGCTCAGTACTTTTCTATTTTAAATTCCACGTATTGTGTCTTTTGTAAACCATTTATTTTATGCCTGTTTTTATTTTTTTTGATTATACAGATGTTGACAACACTTTGTCTTTTATTCCTTTTATTTTTATTTCTTATGTTATTTAACAAATGTACTATGTTTGAGTGATATATTTAACACGGGTAATGTTTTTCACCGATTTAAGTTTTGATTGGATGCAAAGGTAAAAAGCCGGCTGTGACGTCACGAACGCACCTTGACCTTTGCAGATTTGGCGGCTTTTTTACTCGTGTCATTTATGAACCATGTTGGTATATAAGACGTGTTCAATGTATTATGCATATGGCCTGATGAAGACGATAATTCATCGTCGAAACGCGTAGCCAATAAATTCTTTATTATTATTATCTCCGAACTTCGATCCTGTTATTATCACCACTCAGCAGCGCCCCTGGAATGATCCTTTTTTCTCCTGCTTAAACTCTCCTCTCAAGCGGTCCTTTTGGATGCCGTCTCGGATCTGGCAGCAGCACTGTGGTTACATTTATATGCTTGTTAACTCCCTACCTAGGTGAGCATAATACCTTTAATACGGCATCATTGTCTCACCTTTACCGACTGATCTGCACAAGGTGGCGCCGTGTTTTTCTCTCTTTATTCCTAGATCTAATCAGTGGCATCAGGCATAGCGGTTTTAAAATCCTCACCGATCCATGCTTGATTCATTTTCAGAAACGTGAGATTTTCCAAGCTGTTGGCGGACAATCTTGTTCGCTTAGGGGTGACGAAGCCCCCTGCCGCGCTGAATACCCTCTCTGACGCTACACTGGAGGGTGGACAAGACGGTACACCCATGGCAAACTGGGCCAGTTCTTGCCAATGATCCAATCTGCTGACCCAGAAGTCCATGGGGTCTGGGATCAGGATTTCTGACAGTGAAAGGGCACAGTCCAGGTACGAGTGAACCTGGTTGTTTAGGTGCTGGTGATGGTGAACATTCCTTTGGTGACTACGATGTGTGTCAGGTCGGGATATTGGATGTAAAAATGTTGTCATCATATTTTCCAAACTGAATTGGCTGCTGCTGCTGCCGCTGCTGCCGCCTATTGCTCTGCCAGAGGCGGTGGAACGATGAGACAGTGGGGAGCGGAGAGTGGCCCCCCGGTCAGACATGCTTGCAGCAGGTGTTTGCCATTTGAAAGCCGTGACAAGCTGGCTGCATAGCTTCTCTCGATAATAAGCCAATTTTGCCTTCCTCTCGGAAGGCGCAAAAAACTCCCCCATTCTGGCTTTATACCGAGGGTCTAAAAGTGTGGCTATCCAGTACTCATCTCTTTGCTTCATGCTAACAATACGACAGTCAGCGCGCAAGTAACAAAGCATACAGCTCGCCCTCCTGGCCAGCGTTTCAGAGGGCCCGGTTGGTTCCATCTCCGCCCCATACTGCCATGGTTGTCCATCATCAAGGTCGTCGTCAGACTCGTCATCATCACTGTCATGTTGTGCGGCTGCCTCGTCCCCTATCCCTTCCTGTGATTCCATCTCCAAATCCAGCTCCTCTTCAGGTCCTGTTTCCTCATCCTCACCCTCCTCCTCCTCCTCAACATCCATAGCCAGATGTGATCCTTCCTCTATCCTTTGCTGAATCATCGCTGTGAGCATTTGCTCCAGAATGAATATCAGCGGCATAACATCGTTCATTCCGCTAGCGTCACGGCTCACAAATCGTGTGGCCTCTTCAAAGGGCCTCAAAACGCGACATGCGTCTCTAACCAGCTGCCAGTGCCTGAGCTCGAAATTACACTGGCTCCAAACGCTGCCCGTCTGCTGCATCAGGAAATCATTCACGGCTTTCCGCTGTTCGTACAGACGGTCCAACATGTGCAGGGTGGAATTCCAGCGTGTTGGAACGTCGCAAATCAGGCTGTGTTCTGGGAGATTGTTTTGACGCTGCAAGTCCAGGAGGGCGTGCTTAAATGCATACGAACGTCTAAAGCGAACGCAAACCCTCCGGGACATGGCCAGCACACCCTTCAAACCAACATATGACTTTAAGAAGCGTGTCATGACCAGATTGATCACATGTGCCATGCAAGGAGCGTGTGTCAGGTGACCTAGACGCAGTGCAGCCACAACCTTCTTCCCGTTATCAGAGACAACATTGCCCAGTGTGAGTTTCAGAGGAGACAGCCAGAGTGTGATTTCCTCCTTGATGCACAGCAGCAGGTCCTGCCCTGTGTGGCTTTTCTCGCCCAGGCTCAGCAGGTGTAAGACAGCTTTGTGGCGCTTCACCTTGCACCTATGAAAAGAGGAGGGAGGAGCAGTGGAAGATACGCTGTGTCCTGTCGGGGACGGGAAGACCTCCATTGAGGAGGGCAAGGAGGAGGAGGATGGTAGGCGCCTGGTGTCCGGAGTTGAACCAGAAAGATACAAGCGTGGAGGTGGTAATGCCTGGCATTGCTGCGGTGGTGCATCGGACTGCAAAATATTGACCCAGTGGGCCGTGAAAGACATGTACTGTCCCTGCCCATAGATGCTGCTCCACGTGTCGACGGTAGCATGTACCCTGCTGCACACGGATAATTGCAAGGACTGGCCCACCTTTTCCTCCATGTGCTTGTGCAAGGCAGGGACAGCTGTTTTGGAGAAGTAATGGCGGCTAGGTATTCGCCACCTAGGCTGAGCGCACGCCATCAATTGCTTGAAGCCGGTGGAGTCGACCAGGTGGTACGGCAGCGACTGCACCACCAACAACTTAGCCAGGTGTGAATTAAGCCGCACGACAAGTGGATGACTGGGTATATATTGTTGCTTATTGGACAACGATTCCGTAATGGATAACTAACGGGACGTAGGAGGAGCACTAGATGACAGTGATGATGATGACAATGAGATGGTGGATAAGGCCTGGCTACTACTTAGATGACAGGGACTCGGAGCAGCAGCAGCAGCGGCAGAGGGGTCTTCATTAGATGTACATGATGGTGGGGCATGTCGATTGTCCCACATGGCCTTGTGATGCAGCTCCATGTGTTTACGTAGAGCTGTAGTTCCTACATTGCTGCCCTGCCCACTCCTTACTTTATTACTTTCTTACGGCACTGTGCCATGTTTTCGTCCTCCGGGAAGGTACAGAAAAATTGCCACACAGCAGAGTACCGTAAAGAGGTAGTACCACGTCCACCACCACCACCACCCGAGCTTGCCCCTTGTCTGGCAGGCTTTTTTCGGGAGCCTACACCAGTAGCAGCAGTGTCGCCGTCACCGGCTCCTGAGCTGACCCTACCGCTGCAACGTTTTGCTGATTTACTTCTGCCCCTACCTCGGCTTGGCTGTTTATCACTCCCAGTGCCGCCACTACTACCCTCCTCCTCTGACGCCGTCATCCCCTCGTCACCTGGTTCCCACGTCCTGTCTAAAACAACATCATCATCATAGCCCTCCTCATCATCCCCGCCACTTCTGTCACTGTGTTGTAAATGTGATGTGACATCATGGCGGGCTCCATGCCCCCCCCCTCATTACTGCGTCTGCCACCACGGCTACCACCAACACCCCACTACCACAGCTATGCGTCTCGGACACCGCTTCCACCTCCACCGCCGCAACACACTCCGTTGGCTGACTCGCGGAAAACAAATCATCATCACTATGTTGTTCAGTATCTTCCTTCGCACCCGAGGAGATGTCTCTTAAGACTCTCAGGAAAGATGGCTTCCCGCTAGGAAGGTGGAGTGAAGACATAGATGATGGAATGGAAACGCTAGAAATACCCATATTACTACTGTCACTGTGCCAAGGAACTGTAGAGGATCTGGAATCCAACGACGAAACCTGGCTTGAAGCCAGATCGTCAGAGTCTTCCTGCTGTGTTGACCGCGAGCCAGCCAACCAGTCCACAATGGCCGTATTGTCTAAACTAACCCGCCCACCGGAGGAGATGGACAAGTCTGGCTTGCTTATACTGCTACTACTACCAGCAGGCACATGGCTGCTGCTACTAGTAGAACTGGGCACATGTCTTGTGCCACAAATGCTGGTACTGGGTCTGGCACCAACAGATCCAACATTTGGACTGGAAGAGGACATGGCATGGGTGTTTTTTCCTCTACCCCGTCCTTTCACAACCTTTTTTTTACCAGACATTTCACTGCTGGAGTGCAGCAAGTTGAATCAAAACCCCTTCCCCTACTAGAGGAATGAGGCCCTTATAAAATATTTTTTGGACTGGCTGAAAATGAGTGACTGTGAATAGTTGGCAGTCAGTGTATGCTGTGACTTGTATAATAGCACCAAAGGCACCGGCTGTACTTAATTAGCACGTTGAATTAAACCCTTAGACAGAAATGAGGCCCTTTTAAATTGTTATTCGGACTGGCGGAAAATCAGTGACTCATAAGGTGCCAGTCAGTCGGGGAATGCTGGGCATTGTAGTACTACAAAGGTTGCCTGTATTGCAAGTTGGATGTTAACCCATGCAACTGGGATGAGCCCCTTCTAAAAGCTTATTCACACACTGGCTTGGCAAATGGCAATGAATGAGAATTTCTATCAGCCACTGTGCACTCAGGGAATGCTGGGCGTTGTAGTACTACAAAGGCTGCCTGTATTGCAAGTTGGATTGTTAACCCATGCAACGGGGATGAGCACCTTCTAAAAGCTTATTCACACACTGGCTTGGCAAATGGTAATGAATGAGAATTTCTATCAGCCACTGTGCACTCAGGGAATGCTGGGCGTTGTAGTACTACAAAGGCTGCCTGGATTGCAAGTTGAATTTTTAATCCATGCAACGGGGATGAGCCCCTTCTAAAAGCTTATTCACACACTGGATTGGCAAATGGCAATGAATGAGAATTTCTATCAGCCACTGTGCACTCAGGGAATACTGGGCATTGTAGTACTACAGCTGCCTGCCTGGATTGCAAGTTGGATTGTTAACCTATGCAACGGGGATGAGCCCCTTCTAAAAGCTTATTCACACTGGCTTGGCAAATGGCAATGAATGAGAATTTCTATCAGCCACTGTGCACTCAGGGAATGCTGGGCATTGTAGTACTACAAAGGCTGCCTGTATTGCAAGTTGGATTGTTAACTCATGCAACGGGGATGAGCCCCTTCTAAAAGCTTACTCACACACTGGCTTGGCAAATGGCAATGAATGAGAATTTCTATCAGCCACTGTGCACTCAGGGAATGCTGGGCGTTGTAGTACTACAAAGGCTGCCTGTATTGCAAGTTGGATGTTAACCCATGCACGTTGGATGAGCCCCTTCTAAAAGCTTATTCACACACTGGCTTGGCAAATGGCAATGAATGAGAATTTCTATCAGCCACTGTGCACTCAGGGAATGCTGGGCGTTGTAGTACTACAAAGGCTGCCTGTATTGCAAGTTGGATTGTTAACCCATGCAAAGGGGATGAGCCCCTTCTAAAAGCTTATTCACACACTGGCTTGGCAAATGGCAATGAATGAGAATTTCTATCAGCCACTGTGCACTCAGGGAATGCTGGGCGTTGTAGTAATATAGCTGCCTGCCTGGATTGCATGTTGGATTGTTAACCCATGCAACGGGGATGAGCCCCTTCTAAAAGCTTATTCACACACTGGCTTGGCAAATGGCAATGAATGAGAATTTCTATCAGCCACTGTGCACTCAGGGAATGCTGGGCATTGTAGTACTACAGCTGCCTGCCTGGATTGCAAGTTGGATTGTTAACCCATGCAACGGGGATGAGCCCCTTCTAAAAGCTTATTCACACACTGGCTTGGCAAATGGCAATGAATGAGAATTTCTATCAGCCACGGTGCACTCAGGGAATGCTGGGCGTTGTAGTACTACAAAGGCTGCCTGTATTGCAAGTTGGATTGTTAACCCATGCAACGGGGATGAGCCCCTTCTAAAAGCTTATTCACACACTGGCTTGGCAAATGGAAATTAATGAGAATTTCTATCAGCCACTGTGCACTCAGGGAATGCTGGGAGTTGTAGTACTACAGCTGCCTGCCTGGATTGCAAGTTGGATTGTTAACCCATGCAACGGGGATGAGCCTATTCTAAAAGCTTATTCACACACTGGCTTGGCAAATGGCAATGAATGAGAATTTCTATCAGCCACTGTGCACTCAGGGAATGCTGGGCGTTGTAGTACTACAGCTACCTGCTTGGATTGCAAGTTGGATTCTTAACCCATGCAACGGGGATGAGCCCCTTCTAAAAGCTTATTCACACACTGGCTTGGCAAATGGCAATGAATGAGAATTTCTATCAGCCACTGTGCACTCAGGGAATGCTGGGCGTTGTAGTACTACAAAGGCTGCCTGTATTGCAAGTTGGATTGTTAACCCATGCAACGGGGATGATCCCCTTCTAAAATCTTATTCACACACTGGCTTGGCAAATGGCAAATGGAGAATTTGTATTGCAATTTCGATGTTGAGAGTAGACTCCCGCTGTAGTGGATGAGCCCCTTCGATTGCTGGATTCCTGGCTTTTAGATTCCTAAAGCTTTCCCTTACTGCACAGAGATGCTATCCCTACAGCTCCTGTCTCTAAAATGGCCGCTGAGCTCCATGCATAGACTTTTATTGCAGGCTTGAGCCCGCCCCTATGCTGCCTCCCGATTGGCTGGGAGAGCCGTTTGCAAGGCATTATGGGGTAGCCTGATGTCAGGTGATATTTTGAAATCCTCCATTTTAGATCTAACATGTGGCAGGCCCCAAAACCGGTTTGGCCGAACCCGGTGAAGTTCGGATTCGCTACTAACCGAACTTTTCACGATGTTCGGACCGAAACCGGGTTCGGTTGTCCTGGTTCGCTCATCTCTACATAAGACATTCTGATAGGGCAGTAGATATGGTGCCCGCATTCAAGGCCTGTCACTGTATGTTAAGAAGCGAGGTACTAAAAGAAGAGAGGGGATTAAAAGTCAACTTCTTATAACAAGTGGGATTCCTTAGTTGGCGATACGCCTCCCTTTCATACATGTCTCTTGGCCAGACCACTATATTACCACCCTTGTCAGCTGGTTTGTATACAGTGTCTTTGAGAGATTTTAATCTTTTCAAACTGCTCAGTTCAGCGACAGTCAGATTGTGATGTCTAATACCCATAGATATCTTTTCCAGATCTTGGGAGACCAATTTGACAAATAGATCAACCGCCGGACATATAGCGAATAGGGGAAATCTTGTTGATCGTTTCCTTATTGTTTGCGGAATCATACCTGTATCAGGGTTCTCTTGTTCATTATGTAGTTGTTGTAAAGACTGAAGTGCCTCTCTCTCCTCTGGTGTATTAAAGATATTGTCATCCTTTCTATGGAACCATCTCTTAAAGATCAGTCCTCTAGCGAAGAGGTGCAAATCCTTCACTGCTGTAAAGGCATCAAAGTGAGTTGAAGGTGCAAATGTTAACCCACTTGACAGTACCCCAATATCAGTGGGTGACAAATAATGACTGGAGAAATTTATAACCTAAGAATTAATTAATTATTTAAACACAGGTATAAATGTATATATATATATATATATATATATATATATATATATATATATATATATATATATATATATATCCTCTGATGTACACAACCATATATCACATTATCCCATTTTTAGCGACTATTTTTCCGTCGTCTTACACAGTTTTGTGATGTTTCTTGTGGTTTTCTTTACTCATATTTTATCTTTATTTTTGGTTTTCTCACTTTTTGCATTGATAATAAATTTCTCTCCTCCGGTAGCGGATTGTCATTACATTGAATTATGTTTCCTTATTGATGTTTTTCAGTTTGTCACCTCATTATATTTATTTATTCACTTTCATAGTCTGATATGCTCAGATATGCAGCGCACAAGTATGAGCATGTATATATATCTCACATATATTGTTTTTAAGTGTAACTTTTTATATTCTCCATTACTTGAAACATCTTAAACAAATAAAATTTTATGTGCCTTTATGAATTTTTCATGTGCACTTATAAAAATGTTATTTTTCATTAATTCTATGTAGTGTCACATTATGTATGTGTTATAGATGTGTAAATATATATTTTTTGGAAACAACGTATTGATTTGTATGTTCAGTTGATTCAATTGACTATTTTACTCTTTATTGAATATGTATAGATGCTTTATGCAATAATGGTATGCAACACCAATTTTTATTGTGGGTTTATTCAATTTAGATACTTTTCCTTCTTTCCCCTTTTATAATTAGTGTAGGGATAGATTATAGATCCATAAATATACAATAACAAGTCCCTGTTTCCCACCTTCTTGCATTGCCCTCTTTTCTTATGTATGCATCCATCAAATGTTTTCTGTGTCACGAACGATCCCCTGCATCCTACCTTATGCGCATGCGCGGTCTCGCAGTCCGTGTCTCCACCTCCCAGGCCAGACCAGATTGCGGAACACGTGTTTCTGACGTCTTCTGCTTCCGATGCAGTGCCCTCGATGTTGACGCATCGGACTGTGATGCCGTGGATGATATTTTATTAGACCTTTCAAAACTCCTTACCTGTGATTGGTTGATGGGGATTTAAAGGGCTTGGGTTCTCTTCTTGACACCACCCCCAGACGAAGGCTTCTGGGCCGAAACGCGCGTCGGGTTTGACGCCAGATACGGTGACTCTTGAGATGGGTAAGAGATCTTCTTGTGCATTATAACAGACCTTTATATATGGTGTGTATACACCTCTGCTAAATGTATTTACTACTGTTATGGGCAAGTTCTCATATGCATCATGTAGAGGCGAAACATGGTGAATATATCTTTGTTGCATCCATTATTGAACCACCATATGTTTATATACATTTGGCTGCTGGAATTACCTTTCAAATATAGTCCATATACAAAAGGCTGAGTACGTTTTCTTACTCCTTTATGCTGTGATAAATATATATACATAGGTGTAATGTGCTATAGTCTTGTCCTTTCTGGTTTATACAGCGCCATTTTCTGTACTGTATTATCTGGTTGTCTATCCACACTGTGGCAATCATCTCTATGTTTATAATGTGTTTTGTTAATTTTAATTGATCTAATAAATTTATATTGCTTTAATTCATTTTTGGTGTGTCAGACTCCAATCTTTAGGTTTTGTTTCAAATCACTGGGTTTCACCGTTACCACCCTGTTCAATATGGGCTTTTGTGCCCGGTTCCCTACAGACATCATACATCAATTGGAATGGATATTTACAATGAATATTCTAGGGATTCTCTTGGTCGTCTCCACTTAGGAATAGTATTGGTATTATCTGTTTTTCTTGCAATTTCTGGGAGGTCCACCAGCATGGACTTTAAAGGGAATGTGTTGCCAGAAAAACATGTTTGTTTTTTTTAAATTAAACATTTCGTGTGTGGGTGATTAAACATTGTTCAAATTTTATTTATTTTTTTCACGAGTCAGGAAATATTATAAATTAATTCTAATTTATAATATTACCCATTTTTGGTCACTAGATGGAGCTATTCCCAAAATTGCAGCATTGCAAAATTGGGTAAAAAGCCCTCGCTCTAGTGAGCTCTCAGCATCCCCCCCCTCCTTTATCCTGGCTAGTGCTGGGATAAACGAGGGGTTTGAACGGTGTAACCTCCTACACTGTGTGTCGCCATTTTTTTTAGCTAACACACAGTGTAGTAGGTTTACATACAGTAGTAAACACATACAAACACGAACATACATTGAAATCTCTTACCTGCTCCTGCCACCGCGGCTCCCTCCGGCCCGTCCGCTTCGTTTGCTGCCGCTGGTCCAAGTGCACAAATCCGGAAGCCGCGACCGGAAGTAGTAATATTACTGTCCGGCCGCGACTTCCGGTCCACAGGAAAATGGCGCCGGACGGCGCCAATTTCGAATTGGACTGTGTGGGAGCGGCGCATGCGCAGTTCCCACACACACGCCGTACACTGAAGTCAATGGGACGGGAGCCGTTCGCAGTCCCTATGGGACTGTGGCTGCCGTATTCCATGTCTGTATGTGTCGTTAATCGACACATACAGAAATGGAACAAAAAATGGCAGCCCCCATAGGGAAGAAAAAGTGTAAAAATAAGAAAAAGTAAAACACAAACACACAAATAAATATAAACGTTTTTAATAAAGCACTAACATCTTTAACATATAAAAAAATAATTTGTGATGACACTGTTCCTTTAAGGCCAGGGAAAGAGCC
Source organism: Rhinoderma darwinii (assembly GCF_050947455.1). NCBI lineage: Eukaryota > Metazoa > Chordata > Amphibia > Anura > Rhinodermatidae > Rhinoderma > Rhinoderma darwinii. Next base: position 88,634,517 of record NC_134693.1, on the reverse strand, counting down.
TGGTTGACCAAGATAGATACAGTCTTTAGAGATGAACCCACAGTGGGAGATCCTGACACCCGTGGAAATTTAGCTGCTACTAAAAATAGTTTAAAATCACTGTTCCACAAACGTACGAAAACATGGTGGAATAAGGCTTTTTTGGAAAAGTACCTACAAAGGGGCCTTATACCCAGGGGTCTTCGGATTCAAGTGTTTCCGTCTCTCAACAGTTTAGATGATGGTTTTATTAGTAGATGGGAAGAGAATTGTAGGGCCTCATCCCAGACTTTCATGGAATTACTACTAGGTCTTGATAAGCAGTCTCTTGAAGCATTAGATACTGAAATTGAAAAAGTGCAGACTCAACTGAAAGGAAAATTGAGCGATGATGAATGGAAAAGTACTTTCCAACAACTCGATTCAGAAATGGATAAATGGGAGAAAAGCATACAAGATATTAAGAGTCGCAAATTTCAGCGGGATTTAAATGATAAAGTGACAAACCGGATGTATAAGTGGCAACATTCCAAACAGCTTAGTGGGGATATCAGTAGATCCCCTTCAGTGTCCTCAGGGAGTTCTATTTCAGAACCCGAGGACAATATACAGAGAGGTAGAACATGAAGTGGCATGGATTATAGAAGACATAATACATCCAATCAAAGGGGCCGGCAGAGGTATCGCATGGATGAACGACGCATGCAATCATATGGCTATGACCCCCCTAATAGACAAAGAGGAGAAGTTCGGCGCAATCAAATGTCCGACAATCAACGAATGAAGGTAATAAATTTATCCAGTCATTATTTGTCACCCACTGATATTGGATTACTGTCAAGGGGGTTAACATTTGCACCTTCAACTCACTTTGATGCCTTTATAGCAGTGAGAAGGATTTGCACCTCTTCACTAGAGGACTGATCTTTAACCCCTTAAAGGAACAGTGTCATCACAAATTATTTTTTTATATGTTAAAGATGTTAGTGCTTTATTACAAACGTTTATATTTATTTGTGTGTTTGTGTTTTACTTTTTCTTATTTTTACACTTTTTCTTCCCTATGGGGGCTGCCATTTTTTGTTCCATTTCTGTATGTGTCGATTAACGACACATACAGACATGGAATACGGCAGCCACAGTCCCATAGGGACTGCGAACGGCTCCCGTCCCATTCACTTCTGTGTACGGCGTCTGTGTGGGAACTGCGCATGCGCCGCTCCCACACAGTCCAATTTGAAATTGGCGCCGTCCGGCGCCATTTTCCTGTGGACCAGAAGTCGCGGCCGGACAGTAATATTACTACTTCCGGTCGCGGCTTCTGGACTTGTGCACTTGGACCAGCGGCAGCAGACGGAGCGGACGGGCCGGAGGTTGCCGCGGCGGCAGGAGCAGGTAAGAGATTTCAATGTATGTTCGTGTTTGTGTGTGTTTACTACTGTATGTAAACCTACTACACTGTGTGTTAGCTCAAAAAATGGTGACACACAGTGTAGGAGGTTACACCGTTCAAACCCCTCGTTTATCCCGGCACTAGCCAGGATAAAGGAGGGGGGGATGCTGAGAGCTCACTAGAGCGAGGGCTTTTTACCCAATTTTGCAATGCTGCAATTTTGGGAATAGCTCCATCTAGTGACCAGAAATGGGAAATATTATAAATTAGAATTAATTTATAATATTTCCTGACTCGTGAAAAAAATAAAACAAATTTGAACAATGTTTAATCACCCACACACTAAATGTTTAATTAAAAAAAACAAAACATGTTTTTCTGGCAACACATTCCCTTTAATGATCGGACCGGTTTGGACCTTAAAGGGAACCTGTCACCAGTATTTCACTTATGAAACCAGCAATACCTGGTGGTAGTGGGTGAAAAATCATTTCTATATAACCTATAATTGTCTTCTTAGTCGGCTCTGTAGCTTTAGAATTCAGTTTTTTATAGTTCACACACTGTATGCTAATGAGCAGAAAAGAGTCAAATCTTCATTTGAAAAGAGTCAGATCTTCATTCCTCAAGTCTTTCAGAGTTCAGAGACCCCGCCTCCTTGCTTTTGATTGATAGCTCCTCGCCTTACCCCAGCACTGAAAATCCTGCGCTTGTGCATTGATGTCCTATTCTGGTGTGTGCGCACAATGGAACACCGGATTATTACGATAAAAGGCGCAAAATGTTTGCAGACCGTTACTTACAGTCGGAGGAGGAGTTTAGGAGAGGGGATAACGGCAATGAACTTTTGATAGCAGCGGCCAGTGAGGCATAAGTAAAGTTCAATAGGTGAAATGCTGGTGACAGGTTCCCTTTAACCCCTTCCCGCAAAATCACGTACAGTTACGTCATGGGAGATGGACTGTTCCCGCATCTCCACGTAACTGTACGTCATGGAGATGAAGTTGGCTCAGGAGCTGAACCAGCGACATCACCGCCGGGTGACAGCTGTATGTTACAGCTGGCACCCTGAGGTATCGGCCTCCGATCCGAGCGATTAACCCCTCACATGCTGCGTTGAATAGTGATCGCAGCATGTGAGGAGTTTATAGCCACCGGCGCCCCAGCAACGTGATCGCTGGGTTGCCGGTGGCTGCAAAGGCGATCGGAGGGCTAATGCTTACCTCCCGGTCCGCCAGCAACGGAATCCTCCTATGCCCCGTAGTTCGGCGGGGCCCAGGAGGCTTCCGGTACCATCGGCAAGATGGCACCGACTCAGCTTCCGGCTCAGAAGCTGAGCCGGCGTCATCAGCAGTGGGTGTCCGCTGTATGTTACAGCGGACACGCCGATCTATCGCCAGGAACCGGAGCTAGCTCCGATTCCTGGCATTAACCCCTTCGATGCAGCGATCCATTGTGATCGCTGCATCCTAGAGGTTTGTAGCAAATCGGCAGCCTTGCCACGCGATGGCAAGGCTGGCGACTGCTACCATGGCAACAGGAGCCCTAACAATGGACTCCTGTCTGCCATTACGTAAGCTGATTACTCCCCGCCCAGAGGCGGAGCCTGATCGGCTTGCTGTCAGTGAACAACTGACAGTTCTAATACATTGCACTACATAGGTAGTGCAATGTATTAGAACATTAAACAAACTGTTGGACCTTCAAGTCCCCTAGTGGGACTAAAGAAAAGTGTAAAAAAAAGTGTCAAAAAAGTAAAAATAAAAGTTGTAAAAAATACAATAAAAGTTTCAAATAATAACACAAAACACAATCGCCCTTTTTCCCTTATCAAGTCATTTATTATTGAAAAAAATAATAAAGCCATACATATTTGGTATCGCTCCGACCGTAACGACCTGAACTATAAAAATATTATGTTATTTATTCCGCACAGTGAACGCCGTAAAAAAAATAACTAAAAAATACTGACATAATTGCTATTTTTTGGTCACTTTGTCTTCCAAAAATTGAAATAACAAGTGATCAAAAAGTCGCATGTACCTAAAAATGGTACCTATAAAAACTATAACTCGTCTCGCTAAAAACAAGCCCTCATACAGCTCCGTCGACGAAAAATTTTAAACCGTTATGGCTCTCACAACTTGGCGACAGAAAAATCCCATTCTCTTTACAAAAGTTATTTTATTGTGCAAAAAGTTGCAAAACATAAAAAGTGCTATAAATTAGGTATCACCGGAATCGGACTGACCCGCAGAATAAAGGTAACATGTAATTTATAACACGTGGCGAACGCTGTATAAAAAGAACTAAAAAAATATGCCAGAATTGCTGTTTTTTGGTCACCTTGCCTCCCAAAAACAAAAGGATAACAAGTGATTAAAAAGTCGCGTGTACCCCAAAATGGTACCAATAAAAACTACAGCTCGTCACACAAAAAAAACAGCCCTCATACCACTACGTCTATGAAAAAATAAAATTAGTCAAGGCACCAATAAGCCAGGAAATAAAAATATGCAGTTGTGCCGGCCCGAGGGGAACGTTTCTTCTGTTTCAAGTGGCGAATTATCAAGGCCCCTAAAATTAGGGATCCAGGAAGGGGAGGGCCCAAACATATCTGCTGGAAGTGAGGGTGCCCGTATTATACCAGGACAACACTTTCCCAGCAAAATTCCCCAAACTTCAAAGGTGCGGAGTGCGGACCAAAAGAGGGATAAGTAAAGACCATTTATTAGTGCGACACCGGCCTGTGCAGAAAGGATTGTGTCACAGCATAACACACATCTATGGATTATTTTATTGTTTTTTTTTACCCCACTATACCACCTGACTATGCCCCTTATATACTCCGCCCGCCTTACATGTGCCCCCACATTATAAACGGAAACACCAGTAAGACTCCAAACAAAACTACTACAAGCAAAATCCACGCTCCAAAAGCCAAATGGCTCTACCTCCCTTCTGAACCCTACAGTGTGCCCAAACAGCAGTTTACTTCCACATATATGGCAGCGCCATACCCGGGAGAACCCTTTTAACAATTTTTGGGGTGTGTGTCTCCAGTGGCACAAGCTGGGTGCCACATATTGGCATATCTATTGAAAAACCATTTTCACTCTGCAACATCACGTGCACACCAATTTCTGCTAATCACCTGTGGGGTTAATATGCTCACTACACCCCTAGGTGAATACCTTGAGGGGTGTAGTTTCCAAAATGGGGTCACTTCTGGGGGGGATCCACTGTTTTGGTCCCACAGGGACTTTGCAAATGAGACACAGCGCCCAGAAACCAATCCAGCAAAATCTGAACTCCAAAAGCCAAATGGCGCTCCTTCCCTTCTGTGCCCTACTCTGGGCCTAAACAGCAGTTTATGACCACATATGTGGTATTGTCATACACAGGAGAAGTTGCTTTACAAGTGTTGCGGTGCTCTTTTACATTTATTTGTTGAGAATATGAAACATTTTCAGCTAAAACTACGTCTTATTGAAGAAAAAGGATTTTTTTTTATTTTCACTGCCCAATTCTAATAAAATCTATGAAACACCTGTGGGGTCAAAATGCTCACTACACCCCTAGATGGATTCCTCAAGGGGTGTAGTTTCGTGAATCGAGTCACTTTTGGGGAGTTTCCACTGTACTGGTACCTTAGGAGCTTTGCAAAAGTGACATGGTGTCAAGAAACCAATCCAGCAAAATCTGTGCTCCAAAAGCCAAATGGCACTCCTTCTCTTCTGATCCTTGCCGTGTGCCCAAACAGCAGTTTATAACCACAAATGGGGTATTGGCATACTCCAGAGAAGTTGCTTTACAAATGTTGGGGTTCTTTTATTCCTTTATTTGTTGAGAAAATGAAAAATGTTGAGCTAAAACTACGTCTTATTGGAAAAAAAGGATTTTTTTTATCTTCACTGCCCAATTCTAATAAAATCTATGAAACCCCTGTGAGTTCAAAATGCTCACTACACCCCTAGATGGATTCTTCAAGGGGTGTAGTTTCCTAAATGGAGTCACTTTTTTGGTGTTTTCACTGTTTTGGTCCCTTAGGGGCTTTGCAAATGCGACGTGGTCTCCGCAAACCATTCCTGCTAAATTTGAGCTCCAAAAGCCAAATGGCGCTCTTTCCCTTCTAAGCTCCGCTGTGTGTCCAAAAAGCCGTTTATGACCACATGCGGGGTATTGTTTTACTCGGGAGAAATTGCTTTACAAAAGTAGTGGTGCATTTTCTACTTTTAGTCCTTGTGGAAATTAGAAAAAATTAGCTAAACCTACATTTTCTTTGAAAGAATGTAGATTTTCATTTTCACGGCCTACTTTCAATAATTTCTGCAAAAAACCTGCGGGGTCAAAATGCTCACTATACCCGTAGATAATTTCCTCAAGGGGTATAGTTTCCAAAATGTTGTCACTTTTGGGGGATTTCCACTGTTTTGGTGCCGCAAGAGCCTTTCAGACCCGACATGGAGCCTAAAATATTTTATAATAAAAAGGAGGCCCCAAAATCCACTGGGTGCTCCTTTGCTTCTGAGGCCGGTGCTTCAGTCCATTACCGCACTAGGGCCACATGTGGGGTATTTCTAAAAACTGCAGAATATGGGCAATAGATATTGAGTTGCGTTTCTCTGGTAAAACTTTCTGTGTTACAAAAAAAATAGATGAGAAATGAATTTCTGCAAAAAAAAAAAGAAATTTGAACATTTCACATCTACTTTGCCTTAATTCCTGTGAAACATCTAAAGGGTTAAGAAACTTTCTAAATGCTGTTTTGAATACTTTGAGGAGTGAAGTTTTTAAAATGGGGTGACTTAGAGGGTTTCTAATATATAAGGCCCTAAAATCCACTTCACATCTGAACTGGCCCCTGTAAAAATAGCCTTTTGAAATTTTCTTGAAAATGTAAGAAATTGCTGCTAAAGTTCTAAGCCTTGTGATGTCATAGAAAAATAAAAGGATGTTCAAAAAACGATGCCAATCTAAAGTAGACATATGGGTGATGTTAATTAGCAACAATTTTGTGTGGTATTACCATCTGTCTTACAAGCTGATACATATAAATTTAGAAAAATGCAAATTTTTGCAATTTTTCGCTACATTTTGGTGTTTTTCACAATTAAATACTTAATGTATCGAGCAAATTTTGCCAGTAACATAAAGTCCAATGTGTCACGAGAAAACAATCTCAGAATCGCTTGGATAGGTAAAAGAATTCCGGAGTTATTACCACATAAAGTGAAACATGTCAGATTTGAAAAAATTGGCTGTGTCCTGAAGGCCAAAACAGGCTGTGTCTTGAAGGGGTTAATGACCAAGCCAGATTTGTTAAATCTGGTATGTCTGATATTATCAGAGAATAACTCTGCGAAAGTTTTGAATATCCAAGTAATTCTGACATTTTTTCGTCACATGTTGTACTTTATTTTAGTGGTAAAAGTAGACTGATACGATCTGCGGAAATTAATTAAAAAATAGAAAAATTAAAGAAATTCTGTAAAAATTATAATTTTTCCCTATTTTTAACTGCAATATGTCACATATGTACATACTGTACAATTTTTTTTTATTAAATATATATTTCCATCTTTTTACTCTATTTTGGCAGCACTTTTGAAAAAATATATATTTTTTTTAGCAATTTAGAAGACTTACAAATTTAGTAATAATTTTATACATTTTGAAGTACATTTTGTTTTCCTGCACCAAGCCAGGTTTTCAGAGGCTCATAGGTGTCAGAATGGTGGAAACCCCCACAAGTGACCCCATTTTGAAAACGACACCCCTTAAGGTATTTATTAAGGGGTGTTGTAAGTATTTTGACCCCACAGTTTTTTTTGTAAGAATTCATGCAAAGCAGGCTTAAAAAAATATAATTTCACTTTTTTCATAAAAGTATCACTTTGAAGACCAATTTCTTTGTAAAGCGATGATGAGAATGAAGAAACACACCACAAAATCTATCACCCTGTTTCTCCTGTTTTCAAAAATAGCCACATTGTGGCCCTAATGCGTTGCCTGGACACACGGCAGGGCCCAAAACGAAGGGAGCACCCGGAGACTTTCAGGACTCATATTTTGCTTGAAAATGTTTTAGGCCCCACTTTACATTTGGAGAGGCTTTGAGCTGCCAGAACAATAGAAACTCCCCATAAATGACCCCATTTAGAAACCTAGACCCCTTAAGGTATTTATCTAGGGGTATAGGAAGTATTTTGACCCCACAGTTTTTTGCTAAATTTAATACATAGCAGGTGAAAAAAAAAAATTCACTTTTTTCATAAAAGTGTCAGTTTGAAGACCGATTTCTTTCTAAAGCGAACATGAAAATGAAGAAACACACACCAAAATCTATCACCCGGTTTCTCCTGTTTTCAAAAATACTCCCATTGTTGCCCCAATCTGCTTATTAGACGTGTGGCTGTGCCAAAAAGTGAGGAAGAACCCTTTGGCTTTCAGGGCACAATTGAATAAATTCTAGGCCCCATATCATGCATTTAGAGGCATTGAGCTGCCTGAACAAAAAAAAAACAACACGCAGAAATGACCCCATTTTAAAAACTAAACCCCTAAAGGTATTCATCTAGTGGTGTAGTGAGCATGCGGACCAAAACATTTTTAAAGGAGGAAATAATGGGTATTATTTTAGACACTATTGGTATAGGTTTTCTTCAAATTCTTATTACGTTTCCAGATAAAATAGAGGAGACGTGGTAGAAGGTTATTTTGTTAGAAATATGCCACATTAATAAATTTGTGCGGCATACAAAAGAGAAGTGAAGTCGTGTATTCATAACGGATACATGTTCCTATAGACGTATTTGCCTGTACTTATAACTATGTCTAGCTGAAGAAGGAGTTGTCCCGCATCTGTGCCATTATGATGTCATTGTGGACAGAATTCTGTCCTAATATAAAATCAGTCAGAGAGGAAAAAATAAACTGTACTTTGAGTGATGAGCAATATCTTCAAACAAATGGCGGAAAATGTATCCAACTATGTTGCAAACTCGAGTCTGTTCACTAGATAGAAGAACACCTGCAGGGCTGCCATGACAAGGTGTTTTTTTTTTCAGTGACAGGTTGTACAACGTCTCTTTGGCTCCATCACTCCTTATGAGGGACGAATGTGCCAAGTGATGCAGTACACCATAACAGGCCCCTGCCCGGCAAGGTAGGAACCGCTATGTCCACAAAACAACCAATCACCTACAGAATATATAAAGGGGCAGTGTCCAAAACCATCTATAGGAACAGTAAAGGATCACTAATCCCCAAAATGATGTCAGTATTTCCAGAAGAACTGTAAGAAAGCCCATGGTGTATTGATAAGGAACAGCTCAATTATTAGAGATCCTCCAAAAAAAATAATATCATGCCCATATCATGGTACAGAATTAGGAATGCAACAGCTGTATGTGGCAGGACATAGTCATCAGAAAAAGGAAATACATCCTCAATTTATTCTTGTAACCATTGCTAAAATGCACGACTCCCACTAAGGCCTCATTTACAAGAGCGTGTGCGTTTTGCGCGAGCAAAAAACGCATCGTTTTGCGTGCGCAAAAGGCACTTGACAGCTCCGTGTGTCATCCGTGTATGATGCGCGGCTGCGTGATTTTCACGCAGCCGCCATCATAGAGATGAGGCTAGTCGACGTCAGTCACTGTCCATGGTGCTGAAAGAGTAAACTGATCGGCAGTAACTCTTTCAGCACCCTCGACAGTGAATTCCGATCACCATATCGAGTAACCTGTTTTAAAAAAAAAGAGGTTCGTACTTACCGAGAACTTCCCGGCCGTTGCCTTGTTGACGCATCCTTGGTGACGCGCCTCTCTTGACATCTGGCCCCACCTCCCTGGATGACGCGGCAGTCCATGTGACCGCTGCAGCCTGTGCTTGGCTTGTGATTGGCTGCAGCTGTCACTTGGACTGAATTGTCATCCCGGGAGGTCAGACTGGAGGAAGAAGCCGGGAGTTATCGGTAAGTCAGAACTTTTTTTTTTACACGTTCACGTATATTGGAATCGGAAGTCACTGTCCAGGGTGCTGAACCAGTTTAAACTCTTTCAGCACCCTGCACAGTGACTGTCTCCTGCCGGGTTCGGTCAAAACGAGTTCGGCGGAACCCGGTAAAGTTCGGTTCGCTCATGTCTAAGACACTCCATTCAGATGTTTGTAAACAGAAAAGCACGTGGTGCTTTTCTGTTTACATTCAGTTTGACAGCTCTTGCGCGAATCACGCAGTTCGCACGGAAGTGCTTCCGTGCGACCTTCGTGGTTTTCACGCACCCATTGACTTCAATGGGTGCGTGATGCGCGAAAAACGCACGATTATAGAACATGTCGTGAGTTTTACGCAACGCACTCGCGCTGCGCAAAATTAACGCATCGTCTGCACTGCCCCATAGAGTAATATAGGTGCGTACGACACGCGTGAAAAGCACGCGCGTATATTACGCTCGTGTAAATGAGGCCTAATTCAGGGGTGGCTTAGGCCGCAGGTGTTCCCATTCTTTGGCAGTTTTTCAGGCGTTTACGCCCCGAAAATAGGCCGTGTGAACATACCCTTAGAGAGGGTAACAGCGGATAGGTCTGCGTATAGAGAGATCTGTTGAAACCTTCTGGAAGTTCTTGTTTCTGAATCGCAGCTTTCATTACTGCTTCTTTGAAATGATAAAAATGGAGGCGTGCAAGTAGATCTCTTGAGGCACTGGCCGGAAGATTTCGGATATCTGTGAGCCGAGTGATACAAAAAGCTTGGTTAGAAATTCCTGTAGTTGTGAATCGGAGACAGATTCAGGAATGTTTCTGAATCCAATATTATTTATCCTAGAGAGGTCCTCTAGATCAGACAGTTTTAGCTTCATAGTGGACATATCATATTTCATGTCATTGTGAGTATCAACCAAAAAGTTATGAGAACCAACAAATTCCTCCATTTTTTTTCCTCCAAATGAGCTGTTCTTTCACCCACTTCAGAAATGTTAGTATTCATAATAGAAAGAGCAAAAACCAGGGCGCCACATAGTGCAAATCAATAGGGTAGGCTGATGAAGGAATAATAAAACCATGCTCACCATTTAGCCATAGGTAATACGCAGAATAGGTCCACTAGTGCTGCTGCCAGATCCGGGCCTGTTTCCAACGGTAACCGCTTGGTATATGATAAGTAGATGCAGAAAAGTAGGATCTATAACGGCGCTGCTACGTGGTACAAGTCGGTGGAAAACAAGGAGTCTCTTCTATATTGCAAGAATATTTATTGTAAAGGTAGCAACGCGTTTCAACGCCGAACTGGCGTCTTCATCAGGCATAATATGTATTAAAAAAGCTTGGTATATATACACACCACTGGGTTTTGATTGGCCCAGTTCAGACGGAACAGTGATGGAAAAAAACGCCAAAACATGGCGGGTCAAAGTTCATGATAAAATCAATATAAAATAACAGCATAGCAAAATTGGTAGTATACTTAACCCCTTCCCTCTTTAGCCACTTTTGACCTTCCTGACCGAGCCTCATTTTTCAAATCTGACATGTGTCACTTTATGTGGTAATAACTCCGGAATGCTTTCACCTATCCAAGCGATTCTGAGATTGTTTTCTCGTGACACATTGGACTTTAAGTTACTGGCAAAATTTGCTCGATATGTTCAGTATTTAATTGTGAAAAACACCAAAATTTAGCGAAAAATTGCAAAAATTAGCATTTTTCTCAATTTAAATGTATCTGCTTGTAAGACAGGCAGTTATACCACACAAAATTGTTGCTAATTAACATCCCCCATATGTCTACTTTAGATTGGCATCGTTTTTTGAACATCCTTTTATTTTTCTATGACATTACAAGGCTTAGAACTTTAGCAGCAATTTCTCACATTTTCAAGAAAATTTCAAAAGGCCATTTTTACAGGGGCCAGTTCAGTTGTAAAGTGGCTTTGAGGGCCTTATATATTAGAAACCGCCAAAAAGTCACCCCATTTTAAAAACTTCACCCCTCAAAGTATTCAAAACAGCATTTAGAAAATGTCTTAACCCTTTACACATGTCACAGGAATTAAAGCAAAGTAGAGGTGAAATGTACAAATTTCATATTTTTTTGCAGAAATAAATTTTTAGTACAATTTTTTTTTATAACACAGAAGGTTTTACCAGAGAAATGCAACTCAATATTTGTTGCCCAGTTTCTGCAGTTTTAGGAAATATCCCACATGTGGCCGTAGCGTGCTACTGGACTGAAGCACCGGCCTCAGAAGCAAAGGAACACCTAGTGGATTTTGGGGCCTTATTTTTGTTAGAATAAATTTTAGGCACCATGTCAGGTTTGAAGGGCTCTTGCGGTGCCAAAACAGTAAAAATCCCCCAAAAGTGACCCCATCTGGGAAACTACACACCTCAAGGAAATTATCTAGGGGTACAGTGAGCATTTTGACCGCACAGGTTTTTTACAGAAATTATTGGAAGTAGGCCGTGAAAATTAAAATCAACATTTCTTCAAAGAAAATGTAGGTTTAGCGATTTTTTTTCTCATTTCCACAAGGACTAAAGGAGAAAAAGAACTGTAAAATTTGTAAAGCAATTTCTCCCGAGTAAAACAATACCCCACATGTGGTAATAAACGGTTGTTTGGAGACACGGCAGGGCTGAGAAGGGAAAGAGCGCTATTTGGCTTTTGGAGCTCAAGTTTAGCAGGAATGGTTTGCGGAGGCCATGTCACATTTACAAAGCCCCTGAGGGGACAAAACAGTGGAAACCCCCCACAAGTGACCCCATTTTGGAAACTACACCCATTGAGGAAATTATCTAGGGGTATAGTGAGCGTTTTGACCCAACAGGTTTTTTGCATAAATTATTGGAAATAGGCCCTGAAAATGACAATCTAAATTTTTTCAAAGAAAATGTAGGTTTAGCTAATTTTTTCTCATTTCCACAAGGACTGAAGGAGAAAAAGCACCACAAAATTTGTAAAGCAATTTCTCCCGAGTAAAACAATGCCCCACATGTGGTAATAAACGGCTGTTTGGAGACACGGCTTGGCTTAGAAGGTAAAGAGCGCTATTTGGCTTTTGGAGATCACATTGAGCAGGAATGGTTTGCGCGGGCCATGTCACATTTGCAAAGCCCCTGAGGGGAAAAAACAATGAAAACGCCCAAAAAGTGACACCATTTAGGAAACTACACCTGTTGAGGAATTCATCTAGGGGCGTAGTGAGCATTTTGACCCCACAGATGTTTCATAGAATTTATTAGAATTGGGCAGTGAAAATAAAAACAATCCTTTTTCTTCAATCAGACGTAGCTTTAGCGCAAATTTTTTCATTTTCGCAACAAATAAAGGAAAAAAAAGAACCCAACATTTGTAAAGCAATTTCTACCGAGTACGGCAATACCCCATATGTGGTCATAAACTGCTGTTTGGGCACACGGCAGGGCTCAGAAGGGAAGGACCGCCATTTGGAGTGCAGATGTTGCTGGATTGGTTTCTGGGCGCCTGTGGGCCCAAAACAGTGGAAACACCCCAGAAGTGACCCAATTTTGGAAACTACACCCCTCAATGCATTTACCTAGGGGTGTAGTGAGCATGTTAACCCTGCAGGTGTTTTGTAGAAATTAGTGTGAACTCGATGTTGCAGAGTGAAAATGGGATTTTTTCCACAGATATGTGGACAATATGTGGTGCCCGGCTTGTGCCACCATAACAAGACAGCTCTCTAATTATTATGCTGGGTTTCCTGGTTTTAGAAACACCCTACATGTGGCCCTAATCTCTTGCCTGGACAGTCGACCAGGCTCAGGAGTGAAAGCGTACCATGTAAAATTGAGGCCTAATTTGGCGATTTACAAAGTATTGGTTCACAACTGCAGAGGCTCAGATGTGAAATAATAAAAATAAACCCCTGAGAAGTGACCCCATTATGGAAACTGCACCCCTCAAGACATTTATTAAGGGGTGTAGTGAGCATTTTCACCCCACAGGTCTTTTCCATAAATGAATGCGCTGTGGATGGTGCAAATTAAAAATTTATATTTTTCCCTAGATATGCCATTCAGTGGCAAATATGTCGTGCCCAGCTTATGCCACTGGAGACACACAGCCCAAAAATTGCTAAAAGGGTTCTCCCGGGTATGACGGTGCCATATATGTGGAAGGAAACTGCTGTTTGGGCACGCTGTAGGGTTCAGATGGGAGGAAATGCCATTTGGCTTTTGGAGCGTGGATTTTGCTTGGTAGTAGTTTTGTTTGGAGTCTTACTGGTGTTTCCGTTTATAATGTAGGGCATATGTAAGCCGGGCGGAGTATATAAGGGGCATAGTCAGGTGGTATAATAATGGGGTAAAAAAAACCAATAAAATAATCCATAGATGTGTGTTACGCTGTGAAGCAATCCTTTCTGCACAGGCCGGTGTCGCACTGATATATGGCGTCCTTTATTATCCCCCTTTTGATCCACACTCCGCGCCTTTGTAGTTTGGGGAATTTTGCTAGGAAGTGTTGTCCTGGTATAATACGGGCACCGTCGCTCCCAGCGGATATGTTTAGGCTCTCCCTTTCCTGGTTCCCTAATTTTAGGTCCTTGATAAATCGCCTCTTCAAACAGAAGAAATGTTCCCCTCGGGCACAACTGCATATTTTTTTATTTCCTGACTTATTGGAGCCATAACTAATTTTATTTTTCATAGATGTAGCGGTATGAGGGCTGGTTTGTTGCGGGACGAGCTGTAGTTATTATTGGTACCATTTTGGGGTACATGCAACGTTTTGAGCACCTTTTATCCTATTTTTTGGGATGCCAGGTAAACAAAAAAACGCAATTCTGGCACAGCTTTTTTCGTCTTTTTTTATACAGCGTTCACCATGCGTTATAAATTACATGTTAACTTTATTCTACGGGTCAGTACGATTCCGGCGATACCTAATTTATAGCACTTTTTTATGTTTTACAACTTTTTGCACAATAAAATTACTTTTGTAAAAAGAATGTATTTTTTCTGTCGCCAAGTTGTGAGAACCATAACTTTTTAATTTTTTTGTCGACGGAGTTGTATGAGGGCTTGTTTTTTGCGGGACAAGCTATAGTTTTTATAGGTACCATTTTTGGATACGTGCAACTTTTTGATCACTTTTTATTCTAATATTTGTAGGGCAAAGTGACCAAAAAACAGAAACTCTGGTAACGTTTTTTTTTTACGCTGTTCACCGCGTGCAATAAATATAATATTTTGATACCTCCGGTCGTTACTGTCGTGGCGATACCAAATACATATGGTTTATTATTATTTTTCAATAATAAAGGACTTGATAAGAGTAAAAGGGGGATTGTGTTTTATTTAATTACTTGAAACTTTTACTGTTTTCAAACTTTTATTTTTTGCACTTTTTTTTACACTTTTTTTACACTTTTTCTCAAGTCCTACTAGGGGACTTGAAGGTCCAATGGTCAGATTTTTTTTTTTTCTTATACATTGCACTACCTATGTAGTGCAATGTATTAGATCTGTCAGTCATTCACTGACAGCAAGCCGATTAGGCTTCGCCTCCCGGCGGGGCCTAAATCGGCTTCCGTAATGGCAGAGCAGGAGACCATTGTGTCTCCTGTTGCCATAACAGCAGTCACCAGTCCCGATTGCCTGTCAGGGCTGGCGATCTGCTAGTAACCGCTACGATGCAGCAATCGCTTTCGATTGCTGCATCGAAGGGGTTAATGGCAGGGATCGGAGCTAGCTCTAGTTCCTGCCATTACAGGGGGATGTCAGCTGTACAGTACAGCTGACTTCCACCGCTGATGACGCCGGATCAGCTCCTGACCCGGCGCCATCTTGCCGGCCGCTACGGAAGCCGATCAGGCTCCGCCGCCGGGCGGATCTTGACCGGCTTCGGTGCTAGGCAGACCGGGAGGCCAGTATTAGGCCTCCGGTTGCCATTGCAGCCACCGGAACCCCGGCAATTTCATTACTGGGGTTCCGATGAGCTGCAAACACCTTAAGTGCAGCGATCGCGTTTGAGCGCTGCACTCAAGGGGTTAATGGCGGGGATCGAAGCTAATTTCGGTCCCCGCCGTTACAGCCAGATGTCAGCTGTAAGATACAGCTGAGATCCGGTGATCTGAGCCGGTCCCAAACATTCGGCGTACATGTACGGCAAGAAGTCGGGAAGGGGGTAAAAGAAGGGACATATGATCGGGTGTCACATTAAAATTCTAAGAAAATACATATCAGGAGCGGAGTCGCAACAGGTATGGATAGAAACATGTTCAACACATAGAAAGACATAGTAACAGTGGGGGCGATAAGGATTGGTTCGCCCGTCTACTGATAGCGACATTAACCTAACAGTATTTTGTGTATTTATTGTATCGAGTGGTATATACAATGAATAGGGTTCTATTGGTAAACACGGGCCGTAGTCAAGGAGATCATCCTAAACTACGGAGGCCGAGGAGGGCCAAACAGGGCGGTGGAACGCATAATGGCACGCAAACCGCGAGGACTCGTGTGATCCGCTACTGAAGAGGAGAATGAGTGAACCAGCTGTAAAAACATGTAAGTAGACACAGAAAAATTATCCTGATGTGTGTATAGGGAATGGTTAGTTCACATGTAGTTATATTTAAAAGATTTTTCTAGAAGTAAGCATTAAGGTAATTTAGAGTGGGTTTAACCCTTTAGAATTTCTTACATAAAAACATAGAAGATTACTTGTTGGCAATAGTTGTTAATGTTGATACAATGGATTTGGTTGGTAATAAGAATTGGGAATAGACCTTTTCATACGGAAAGGAGTCCTTTAGAGACGGATCTCTATGAAAACATAAGATCTTGTAATGGGGGACTCTTCACAGGAGTATTGGTTATTAGATCCCGGAGTACCTGGGTATTGGGACAAAAGTCTAAAGGAGAAAGAACCGCTTACATCCATGAGTGTGAGACCGTAATATACCGTAATGATATATGCGGTCGTTGAGAGATGTTTACTTGATAGATCTCAATAAGAACATCATATAGTTCTTTAGTGGTGCGTATGTACATCCAGTACATCGTGTCAGTTAAAGGGACAAGAGAACGGGAACCTTGAGGAATTGGTCAATAATAATAAGGTTAATCCAAGGCAGACTCTGCGATGTCATTCATGCCTCCTGGGTGTAGTGTGTTCATTTTAAATATCCAGAAGTTTTCTCTTTGTTTCAACTTATTGAACCTGTTGGGAACATCTGTATGGATGTGTTCAATCGGTGTGATTCTAATTTCACTGAATTGACAGTTATGTACCTGAGCAAAGTGACGGGATACGCTGTGTTTCAGCAAACCAGTGTTGACGTTAAAACGATGGCGTATCCCGTCACTTTGCTCAGGTACATAACTGTCAATTCAGTGAAATTAGAATCACACCGATTGAACACATCCATACAGATGTTCCCAACAGGTTCAATAAGTTGAAACAAAGAGAAAACTTCTGGATATTTAAAATGAACACACTACACCCAGGAGGCATGAATGACATCGCAGAGTCTGCCTTGGATTAACCTTATTATTATTGACCAATTCCTCAAGGTTCCCGTTCTCTTGTCCCTTTAACTGACACGATGTACTGGATGTACATACACACCACTAAAGAACTATATGATGTTCTTATTGAGATCTATCAAGTAAACATCTCTCAACGACCGCATATATCATTACGGTATATTACGGTCTCACACTCATGGATGTAAGCGGTTCTTTCTCCTTTAGACTTTTGTCCCAATACCCAGGTACTCCGGGATCTAATAACCAATACTCCTGTGAAGAGTCCCCCATTACAAGATCTTATGTTTTCATAGAGATCCGTCTCTAAAGGACTCCTTTCCGTATGAAAAGGTCTATTCCCAATTCTTATTACCAACCAAATCCATTGTATCAACATTAACAACTATTGCCAACAAGTAATCTTCTATGTTTTTATGTAAGAAATTCTAAAGGGTTAAACCCACTCTAAATTACCTTAATGCTTACTTCTAGAAAAATCTTTTAAATATAACTACATGTGAACTAACCATTCCCTATACACACATCAGGATAATTTTTCTGTGTCTACTTACATGTTTTTACAGCTGGTTCACTCATTCTCCTCTTCAGTAGCGGATCACACGAGTCCTCGCGGTTTGCGTGCCATTATGCGTTCCACCGCCCTGTTTGGCCCTCCTCGGCCTCCGTAGTTTAGGATGATCTCCTTGACTACGGCCCGTGTTTACCAATAGAACCCTATTCATTGTATATACCACTCGATACAATAAATACACAAAATACTGTTAGGTTAATGTCGCTATCAGTAGACGGGCGAACCAATCCTTATCGCCCCCACTGTTACTATGTCTTTCTATGTGTTGAACATGTTTCTATCCATACCTGTTGCGACTCCGCTCCTGATATGTATTTTCTTAGAATTTTAATGTGACACCCGATCATATGTCCCTTCTTTTAACTTTTAAGTATACTACCAATTTTGCTATGCTGTTATTTTATATTGATTTTATCATGAACTTTGACCCGCCATGTTTTGGCGGTTTTTTCCATCACTGTTCCGTCTGAACTGGGCCAATCAAAACCCAGTGGTGTGTGTATATATAGCAAGCTTTTTTAATACATATTATGCCTGATGAAGACGCCAGTTTGGCGTCGAAACGCATTGCTACCTTTACAATAAATATTCTTGCAATATAGAAGACTCCTTGTTTTCCACCGACTTGTACCACGTAGCAGCGCCGTTATAGATCCTACTTTTCTGCATCTACTTATCACAGTATTCATAATAGAAATGGCTGCATGTATGTCTTAATGGAGTGAGTCTTTTAGCTCTTGAACCAAGTGTTTCATTTTTGCTGAGGAAATGGGAGCATCTGAAGGAGGCATAAAAGACAGCGTGGCCACGCTCTGTCGCAGGAAATGCTGTGTGGTAAGGGTGAGTTCTCTGGGGAGAGATTATGCCATGCAGGCTTACTGCTATTTGTGGCCGCTGAAGAAGCCAGGCCGGGTAAAGGATGGGATCTGCTCACCTCCATTGATGCTTGTAACAGGGCTGGTCTCCGTCACGCTCCGGAACCAGCGCCATCACGGATGGAGGAGACTGGCAGATACAAGGCCGTTAGTCTTGGTAGACTTATGCTGCGGGTCATGATTATTGATCTTCCCAGGATGGTGAGCATCTGAGACCTATTTTAACCCCTTAATGACCAGCCTATTTTAGACCTTAATGACCAAGCCATTTTTTACGTTTTTCCATCGTCGCATTCCAAGAGCTATAACTCTTTTATTTTTGCGTCGACATAGCTGTATAAGATCTTGTTTTTTGCGGGACAAGTTGTACTTTTTAATAGCACCATTTTGGGGGACATATTATTTATTGATTAACTTTTATTAACTTTTTTTTGGGGGGGGGATAAAACCTGAAATTTCGCCACTCTTTTTCGCGTCTGAAATCAACGGCGTTTACCGTGTGATATAAATAAGACCATAACTTTATTCAGCGGGTTGTTACGATTGCAACGATACCAAATTTGTATAGTTTTTGTGTTTTACTACTTTTACATAGTAAAAACGCTTTTTTTTCAAAATTATTTGTTTTTGTGTCTCCATATTTGAAGAGCCGTAACGTTACATTTTTTTGCCGATGCGGTTGTATAAGGGCTTTTTTTTTGCGGGAAGACTTGTAGTTTTTATTGGTACCATTTTTGAGTAGATGCGACTTTTTGATCACTTTTTATAACATTTTTTTTAAAGTCAGGATTCACAGAAAACAGCAATTTTTCCAGTTTTTTTATAAAAAATTTTATGGCGTTCACCGTGCGAGTTAAATAATGTTATAGATTTATAGTCGGGGTCGTTACGGACGCGGCGATACCAAATATGTGTAACTTTTTTACTTTATTTTGTTTTTTTAATAGTAAAGCATTGTGGAAGGGGAAAAGCTGGGTTTTTCATTTTTTTTCCATTAACTTTATTAAACTTTTTTTTTTTTACTAGTCCCACTAGGGGACTATAATATGCGAATATCCGATTCTCCGATCGCTATTGTAATACACTGCAATACTTTTGTATTGCAGTGTATTACTGCCTGTCCGTTTAAAACAGCTGCTAGGTCATGCCTCCAGCATGATCTAGCAGGCAGTCGCTCCAGGCAGACCTGGGGGCCTTTATAAGGCCCCCGGCTGCGATTAGAGACACAGACACTCGGCGATCGTATCGTCGGGTGTCGGTGGGAGAGAGAGGGAGCTCCCTCCCTCTCTCCAAAACCACTCAGATGCGGTGCACGTTATTGCGCACCGCATCTGAAGGGTTAATCGGGTGAGATCGATACTAGGGACGCTCTAGCAGCTGAGAGCAGGGAGATTTGACACTCCCTGCTCTGTTTACTTTATCCTGATGCAGTGCCGTAAAAAGGCATATGCATCAGAATAAAGCCCGTTAGTGGCCGCCGTTAAAAGGCGTACTGGCTGTCACTAACGGGTTAAATGTACTGGATAGGTTACCAGGTTCTGTTTGAGCCGCTGAAGTTGATCACTGTGCGGAGCTCCTGCCTCACACGACTTCTTACTTCGGCATCCGGCCACGCCCCGTAGAACTAGGGAGATCGAGCAGGTGCCCTTCTAGCACAGATTTAAAAAAACAAACTGCTAAATTTAAAACTGAATACCTAGAGGACACACTTGGCTCTAAAACCAGAAATCCCATTGAAATTGCTAACCTATTTGCTCAATATTATGCAGTCTGTATAATTTGAAATCAGACCCACATACTTATCAACCCTCCAATACAGACATGAAAAATGTCCTAGCCACTTTAAATCTCCCTTCAGTTTCGCAAGACCACTTAGAGTTCTTGAACGCTCCCTTTACAGTAACTGAAATCCAGAAAGTAATTAAATCGAATGCTATGCATAAGGCCCCAGGTCCTGATTGCTATTTCAAAATTTTACTCAAAGATTTTGGCCTTACTCTAATGTCCCCAGATCAAGCGGACATCTATGTACTGATTGGAACATATTTGAGACATTGTTATACAGTCGTGGACAAAATTGTTGGTACCCTTCTGTTAACTCCTTAACGACCACCTGTTGACGGCAGGCGGTGCTTCGACTACAGCGACGTCTTTTGGCGTCGTTGAAGAAGAGGCTGATGAGTGCTCATCCTTTAAGCAGGAGCTGTAACTTACAGATCATGATCTTAAAAGAGGTCTGCTAAATACAGCTGGGGTCGGAAAACATTCCAACCCCAGGTGTTTAAATCCTTTGATCGCCACAGTCCGTGACCGTGGCATGATCAATGGGGACTCCACTCTTTGATCTCGTCATCAGAAACCAGGTGATCAAAGACAGGGGCATACCTCTGCAGTCAGCACTGGGGACCTAGAAAGGATCCCAGGGCAGTCTGCTCAGTTTGCCTGCTGTTTGGACACACTATGTGCTGCCCTAACAGCAGCCTGTGTCAGTGACACAGTATAATGTATTAGCATACAGGAGTATGCTAATACATTATAAGTAAAAAATAAAGTTATAAGTAAAGTTATCGCTTAACGCGTCATGCATATGACCGAGTCCCGTCAGTGATCCGAGGAAAGATAGGACATGTTCTATCTTTCCACGGATCGGAGACTCGGACCATTTTTCATGGACCCGATTCACTCGCTAAAGTGAATGGGTCCGTGAAGACAATCGGGTGCCACTCGGATGCCGTCAAATGGCACAACAGTCAAGTGCAAGAGGCATATTGGGTTTAAAAAAAAAATAATAAAAATTCATTATTTTGCATCAAATATATTTTATTGCCCCTACATTACATAAAAACAAAAAACCTACACATATTAGGTATCTACACGACCATAATAACCTGAAGAATTCATTTAACAGGTTATTTAGCGTGAACAGGGTAAAAATGAAACAAGAAAAACTATGCAGAGAATCGCTTTTTCCTATATTCACACTGTAATACATTTTTTCTACCCCCCAAACTGCAAAAAAAACAACTATTTCTCCTGCATAAAACAAGGCCTCAAACAGCCACATCAATGAAAAAATAAATAAGTTATGGCTGCTGAAAGGCAAAAACAGAAAAATGTAGCTGGTCATTAAAGCCTTTTCAGGCCCGGTCATTAAGGGGATAAAGAAAGAGAAACCCAAAATGGTCACTGAAATAACTTGAAACTGACAAAAGTACTAATAAGTTTTAATTTACTGAAAATCAACTAATGTAAATCAGACATTGCTTTTGAATTGTGGTTCAACAGAAAAATTTAAAAATAAAAACGAATGAAACTGGCCTGGACATAAATGATGGTCGCCTTAACTTAATATTTTGTTGCACAACCTTTTAAGGCAATTGCTGCAAACAAACTATTTCTGTAACTCTCAATGAGACTTCTGCACCTGTTCACAGGTATTTTGGCCACTCCTCGAGAGGACACTGCTCCAGCTGTCAGAATTTGCCAAAACGCATATTGACAAGCCACAAAGCTTTGGCCAGATGAGACAAAACTGGAGATTTTTCCAAGTCACATCAGCTCTATGGTCACAGACACAAAACTGAAGAATATAACATTTTTTCAGTTAGGCCCCATGCACACGAACGTGTTTTTGCAGCCACTATTCACCCGTAAATCTGCGGGTGAATTGCAGTCCTGTTCATTTCTATGGGAGCCGATGTAGCGGCTCATAGACTTTCTATTGAGCCCATACACCGCTATATATCGATTTCTGGAAAAAGCCGAACAGAAACGAAGTGGCTCAGCACTCACATGAGCACTTTTGCAGCTTCGTTTTAGCAATTGGTGGTAGTCTCAGTGCTCGGACCCCCACCAATCAAAACTTCTGACATGTCCCTATGACACGTCAGGAGCTTCTTGAACATATAGTTACACTTGAAGTAGGAGTAGTCCAACCATCCCTGGCTAATACCCCCTCCTTTAATCACGTCCCTTTTTTTATTTAGACTTTGCGTGTTTGTCATTGTCTGTCTGTAGTGTCTTTGTTGTCTCGGCGCTCTTTTTTTGTGTTCTTATTGTTCTGGTGTCTATACACTTTTTCATATTTGTATGTTTAAGCCAATACTCTACATTGATGAACAATCAATGATTGTGCCATGGTCCTCTTTAAATTTGGTGTGTAGCTTCTTAGATCCTTCAATAAAAGTTATAGACCCATACAGCCACTGCTTCACCTTCTCAACCACAAATCTAGCTTGGCACCAACGTATGACTAGAGCTAAACAAAAAAAAAATTATAATTGGGACTTGTCTGCAGCATTGCAATCTTCCTGTAGCATGACCAAAGTCGCCAAGTAGCACTAACCTTCCACCACCTTGTCGAAAAAAAAAAAACACATTTTTTTTAGAGATTTGCATAGATAGAGAAAACGCAAAATAGGTAGTACTATAACTATAATGGAAGCCAGAAGTGGATCCAAAGGGAAGGAAAAGTATAAATATCTTTTGGTGTCCACTTCTGTGCTTGGCTCAAAAATCTTGAGTCAAAAAACCTGTGCGTGAACCTGGCCTTAATCTTTTTTTCTCCAGTGCATTAGAAAAATAAAAACGTTTTGCGTTTCCAGCTCCTATGCAGACCTACATATGTATCTGCATGACATAAAATCTCAAACAAATAATGTATAGTCTGTTCTTTTATACTCCACCTAGGTTAGCAAGAAGAAGGGGGTAGTTGATTGCAGGTTTAGACTACACAGTGTGTGACCATGGAGACGAATAGTTCTGTATAGGAGATGTAGACACAAAATGGTAGGATCCCTTTTTTTTTTTTTTTAAATGAAGCTATTTGCAAAGTTGCTTCATTATTTTAGATGCATTGGCGCAATATAAAAAATAGGTTGCTTTGAAATATCATTGTTTTTTGTAAACAAAAAAATTAAGGGTCTACTTATAAATTGGTGGAAGTAGTTTGTTTTTTATTCAGAAAAGTTCCAAAGACTACATTTTTTTGTACGCAGGTAACAATATACACTCCTGGAACGGACATCCACACTTCACACAAAATGTCAGAAAAACTTGTCTACACAGCCAAAAAAAACTAACCCAGATGTATAACTTAATATTAGTATCTCCGATGTATAAGAAGGTGTTCAAAACATAAATGACATTTTATGGAGCGCACTCCTTAGCTCAAACATAACAGAACTCCTTTGGGCCCCATGCACACGAACGTAAAAACGCTCGCAATTCCGGGCCCATAGACTTCTATTGGCCACGGGTACCTTCCCGTTTGCTTACGGGAAGGCGCCTGTGCCGTTGAAAAATATGGACCATGTCCTATTTCAGGCCGTAATTACGGCACAGGCAGGCCCATAGAAGTCTATAGGGCTCCCGTAATTACAGGTGCGAAACTAATCTTCTATACTGGCTGCCAGGCGCTGAAACGAATGCAACCAAGATCGAGCGTCTATGATTTACGGGTCAATAGCTAGCCTCAGAAACATCCAGAGAAGTCAAAGACAGTACTTCTATACTAACTGCCAGGCGCTGAAACGAATGCAACAAGGATCGAGTCTATGACTTACGGTTCAAGAGTTAGCCTCACAAACAGTGGTTCTGAACTTGCAGATGTTTGCCGACGTATTGGAGCCATATTTTCAGGCGTAAATCGAGGCATAATACGCCTCGTTTACGCCTGAAAATAGGTCGTGTGAACCCATCCTTACGGTTCAAGAGTTCGCCTCAGAAACAGTGGTTTGAGCACCCGTAATTACGGGAGCGTTGCTAGGCGACGTCAGGGGATAGTCACTGTCCAGTGCGCTGAAAGAGTTAACTGATCGACAGTAACTCTTTCAGCACCCGGGACAATGACTACCGCTGGAGTTAATAGTATTAAAAGTTAACTTAACCAAAACTCCCTGCTTCTTTCTCCAGTCCAGCCTCCAGGGATGACGTTTCATCCCATGTGACCGATGCAGCCAATCACAGGCTGCAGCGGTCACATGGACTGCCACGTCATCCAGGGAGGTCGGACTGGATGTCAAAAGAGGGATGTGTCACCAAGACAACTGTCGGGGGTACATATGAATTTCTTTTACTTTCAATCTCTGCGGAAACTATGCCCGAAAGGGCTGCCTCTTCTCTCTACCTAGTACTGCTAGAGAGAAGGGGCTACCGATTAGTGCAGAGAAAACGGGTCCGTAAATACGGGTGGAATACGTGTGACAAAGCACCCGTATTTACGGGAGGAAAATAATACATTCATGTGCATGGGACCTTAGAGAGACGTTATATATTTCCTTAAATTAGTGCATCTTTCTGATATCCTAATACCAGAAATATATCCCCTAATTTACTTGAAAGGGGTTGTCCACTACCAGACAACTGATGACCTATCCACCGGATAGGTCATCAGCATATCATCAGTGCGGGTCTGACAGCCAAACCCCACACCGATCAGATGCTCCAGAGGCCTTCGGGCACTGGATGTTATGGCCATTATGCAATGTAAGCAGCCAGAAGCCGTTGGCTCTGTACATTGCATATTGGCCCTGCTGCCGAACTGCAGCTCTGCTACTATTCCATGACCGGAGCGATCAGCTTCAGACATTGACATCCGGTGCACAGAGGCAGCCGAAGCAGCTTAATGATGCAGGGTCTGGGTTTCGGACCCCCACAGATCAATGGTTACTGATAACTTATCTGGTGGATAGGTCATCAGTTGCCTGGTAGTGGCCAACCACTATAACATTTGTCAGGTTACAGATTCTCTTTAAGCATAATCTATTGATTTGAACACAACTGCAAATTTCCTGTCTCCTACAACAGCTATGTACACTGAATGGCCACTTTATTAGACGCCCGCCCTTCCTGCATGGAAATTAGACATGTAACCTCAGAATGCAGCTTAAAAAACAAGGTAAAAAGTTTTTCATGGCTCAGTTTCAGTGTGAATCCACATTAGAATGGGATTATTCAGAGATTTAAAAAAGGGGTCAGAAGAGGCTGTCAAGAAAAGTTCTATATACCCAGAGAAATGTATGGCATGTCCTAAGTGTCTGGGATCTACAGGATTTTTGCAAGGCCTATTTCAGAACAGATTGTTGTCTTCCATTTAGCTCAGTATTTAGGTTACTATTTTATTCTTTAAGCTCTGTATTGTTCTAGATCCACAGAATAACACTGCTTCCATAATCAGAACCTACACCGTATCGATAAAATAAGGAACAAAAAGTGCAAGTATAAGGGAGGCATAAAACTGGAATATCAGATTCCCAGGACTATTAAACTTCAACAAAGAGGAGTTGTGGAAAATACTTGATAAAAACCTAGTATTCTACCACCTGGCTTTCTACCTAGTAAAATTCTAGAGTTCCAGCACTTTCCCTTCCATATTTAAGTACGTGCCAGACCAGGAGTAGTCCTGAGATATCAGGTGCCAAACCAATGTACAATTAATAATTGCAATAAGTCCTGTAGACAATGCAGTGACTGAGAACCAGTGACATAGTTGTAAGTTAGACTTGTGCTGAACTGTCCCTGTCTAGTTAATAATGCAGAGGTCCTTGTCCCTAATGTGATCAGGAAACCATGTATCTTTATTGAGATTTCTCTACTTCCACTCTTTGTTCTTTTTCTTGTATTGGACGCTTCCGTTCCATAAGTGACATATTTCTAGTTTGCCCCCAACTTTATACCATAGATTATATACATTGTTATATCAGCACCTCGGATTGCCAGCACAGAACATTCTGCTCCACTCATGTAACACCCCAAAAATATATATCTGTCCAGGGGGTGATAGAGCCTCCTCTCTGCTGCTATCTGGTTCCAAAATACTCCTTTTGAAACTTTTTGAAGTCCTGATCTGTAAACATAGAGTTCTCTTGCACCGTCTTTTCCTTTTTTACACGCTGATCTTTTGCTTTCCGTCCACAGTGCTGAGTCAGAATCTGTATCACGAACATAAAACATTGAATATTGATAGATTGCTACATGTACTCCTTTTTTCTCATAGATTAAAAATGTTATCTTGCTTATTTCATTTCTTCATTGTAATGTGATTTTCTAGGATATAACATTGATGCGCCATAGGATAGGCCATCAAAGTATGAGTGTTGTGGAGTCTGTCTCTCAGTACCCCTCCTCCCGATAAACAGAGCAGGCCCATTACAGCACAGCTGCAGTACCAGACAGTTGCACAGACAGGGCTAAAGCGGTGTTAGGTACTGCAGCTCAGGCTTATTGATGTAAATGAGGGTGTGCTGCAATACTAGCCACATTGACAAGAGCAGCACATTGGTAGGAAATACAGTAAAGGGACCTCCGTGAACTAGCAAGAGCCACAACCCCTACTTTCTGCTGATCAGTGAGGTTCTGGCAGTTGGTCCACCACGGATCACCTCTCCTTAGGATAGGTTATCATTGTTAAATCCCAGAAAACCTATTTGAATATTTAAGCAGTTTACTAGTAAACATACATAGCGTCCAACCACTCTTCAAACGATTTTTTACAATTCACTCACCTTGTTGACTGAGACCTTATTTGCAACAGCTTGTGATTCACGCATGTACTTGAGGTTCTGTGCAAGATGATCCTGCGCTGTACGCTTCTTATACTCCTCTGTAAGAAGAAATCAGACATTGCCCAGATACAAGAGTATGCATCAATGATCAACATTTATTTTAAAAATGCAAAGCCTTATTAAAAACAGCAGCACCCGCTTTGGCAAATCAGGACACTGCAGCGGTTTCTGACTGTCAGGAAACCTGACCTGTGGAGAAGCTGATAGACTGTTCAGCTTCTGCATAAAAAGGAGTGGTCATGGTAAGACAGCCCATTTAATGGACAATCTGTTGAGTTTATGTAATAAAAAGGGAAATGGAGCTCAAATGCTTGTGTAAAAAAGCCCCATGTCTTATTTCAGTAGTTATTTACATTGCAACATCTATACAGATGATAAGTATGATTTTCTGTTTAAGAGGACTAGACATATGTCTAAAGTCAAAGTTGAAAACTTAGCTTCCATCCTAAATTTGTTAGGGATCCCCCCCCCCTTTTAGAACCTTGAACATTTCAATGGAGCAGTCACATGCCTAGCAACCTTTCCATCTAAAATTAGGGCTTCATCTTCAATGGAGAATTACCATAGAACTGAGCAGAGAGAATGCCTGGCAGGACTTAGACTACAGCCGTCTCTTACTGCTGCATTTAAATGGAATCTGCCATCCAAATTATTCTGTCCCCACTGAGGGCAGCATCCAAATTCACAAACTTGGATGAGATTGATAACAGTTGGATCCTGTGTGGCCAGTGCTCACCGAAGCAGTATGTCCCGCTGACCTGACGGATTCGGCTGTGACCACAATCCCAGGATACATAGAAGCTGTACCTCAAAAAGTTATTTTTTTTCAATAAAACCCAACTGAAAACTTGTTTAAAATACATTTAAAAAAAAGGAGAAAAAAAAAAAAAAAAGGGTTTACACGGTGTTGTGTTGTGCTCAGGATTCTCACCAACTGCGGATTTGATGACTCTGTTTTTGGCAGACGCTCTCTGGTTTTGGGGCTGTCCCTGTTGCTTCAGTTTCCTACGCCGTTTCTTCATTCCGGTCTTGTCACAACTTATGGCTGCATGTGGATTGTGGGCTCTTGTTTTTTTCTTTAAACGTGACGATTTATTATCTGTGTCAAGTAGAAAAAAATGTAACAGGGAGGAGATGACAACAACATAAAGGTTATGGCCAAAATGACATTAATTTCTCTACATTCACACGAGCGTGACAGATTTACACGCATAAAAAACTTGCGTCAATCTGTCCGTGTGCGTTGCGTTTTTGCATCAGTGTGCTTTGTGTGTGGCATGTTTTTCACGCACTTGCACTTTTTTTTTTTTTTTTAAAGTGTAATTGATGCTTGAAACACGGACAGCACACGGATGTGCATCCGTGTGTTCGTGGTTTTCACACACCCATTGACTTCAATAGGCGACTAGGTGGGTGAAAACGCACCAATATAAGACATGCAGTGCGCTTCACGCAACGAACACTCGCTGCGTGAAAACCCATGCACGTGTGAATAGCCCCATTGAAATCAAAGGGGCAGTGTGATGTGCGTGGTTTCAATGCACAGCACATGGACGAGAATCATGCTCGTCTGAATGAGCACTTACTCACTAAAACAGTGTGAACAATGTCATAACCTTTATTTACCCACGTTCATTGCAAGCGGACTATCACAAGGTTTACATTACAGGGAGTAGAATTAAACCAACATGAGAGGATACTCCCACCTTCTAGTTTTATGGCATATCGGTGGGGATTCGACCTCTAGGCACCGCATCGATCGTGAGAATGAATGGAGAGAGGTTCCATCGGATTATCTCTGCACAACAGCACTCCCATGCTGCAGTTACCGGTTTTTTGTTTTTTTAATTCATTCATCTGATTGGCAGAATACCATCCCTTCTAATGATGGGAAAACCCCTTCACAATGACTCTACGCTTGAAACTCCCCATATTGAACCAGAGCCACTGCCAAGCAGCAGCTCTTGCTCTGGCAGACTGGAGCAATCTATGTAATGCATCTAAATGGCCATCATATACTTGGCAAATTCAGCTGTTTGCCGGAGGTGTGAGGAGCTGGGCCCGTAGCTTCTGAAAAGGGGTGGTCTTTGTGAGAGGCACTAATGTGATCTGGAAGTAGTCGTGGTAATGGATGTCGCTATAACTTTCAGAATACCGCTTCCCTTCCGTGGCAATATGCGAGAAGCGTTAGTCTAAACATATTATTGTATTTACTGAAATTCTTTTAGAGATTAGAAAATTAGTCAATAAAACTCAAAGCCAATGTACCGATACACCAACTGCAAATCTTCAACTATCAATTTACTCCTCAATACATCGAATGCCCTCTTCATATCACATTTGTGACGTCCATTTAGCATGTATGTCGGGAAAGTTTCAGACGTGCACATTAAATGCGTCCATTGTAGGGATGTCACAATACCACAATTCGGACTTAGATACCGATACTTCGTGTAGTATTGCGATACTCGATACCAAAACGATACTTTGCCAACAATGAAAAAGAAGAAGAAGTTCTTCCATTCTCTGATGTGAGGCACGTGGTGTGATGAATTTTGAACCTCCACTTGCCTCACATTAACCCCTTAAGGACACGGCCAATTTTAGCCTTGAGGACAGAGCAATTTTTTTTAAATTTCCCTCTTTGCATCCCGACGCGCATAACGCTTTTATTTTTTGTACGACGTAGTTGTATGAGACTTTGTTTTTTGCGGGACGAGTTGTACTTTAAGTACGTACCATTTTTTGGTACAAATACATTATCGTTTAATTTCTATACATTTTTAATTAGATTAAAATGCAGAAAAAAAGCAGTTGTGCAGCAGTTTTAATATTTTTTTTTTTTACACAATACGCCGATCATCATAAATAATGTTATACATTTGTTGTACAGGCTGTTACGGTCGTGGCGATACCAAATATGTCTATATTATTTTATGTTTTGGGACTTATATTTTAAAAAGTTGATTTATTATAAAAAATGTGTGTTTCTGTGTATTTTATTTACTTTTTATTTATTTATTTACCATTATTATTTTTTTACATTCATTTAACTTTTTTTTTTAATCCCATAAAGGGATTTATCATTTTTATTTTTATTTTGTAACTGCAATGTACTGGCATAGATCTGTATGCCAGTACATTAGCCTGTTACTGATCGTACACAGGCAGTTGTTAGGGCACACCTCAGTATGCCCTAACAACAGGAAATATGTTCAGACAGCCCTGGGGTCCTTCAATGGACCCTGGGCTGTCTGGCCATACGAGTTATGGGCTTTGATCGCGTCACAGTTATTTTCTGTGACGCGATCAATGTGCAGTCCCCTCTCCTTGTACGCCGCGATCAGCTGTCATCGCGGCGTTCAAAGGGTTAACAGCGGAGAGAAGATGTTTCTCTTCTCTCCGCTGTCAGAGCGGGGCCGTGGCTGTGTATTACAGCCGTTGCCCCGCTCTCGATCACACACGCAGAGACGGCACAGACGGCTGTCACACAGGACGAGTATGCTCGTCCTAATGCGCGAAGTGCTCGCCGCTCAGGACGAGCATACTCGTCCTGTGTCGGCAACCAGTTAATAGTAATTAGTCCCATCATGTTCCTCAGCCATAATGAACAACATTGGGTTCATGTGCGAGATACATGATGGGTTAATTATCATGAATGTGAGGCACGTGGGGGTTCAAAATTCATAATACCTCGTACCTCACATTAATAAGTGAAAGAAAGCAGTTTTTATTTCATAACATTGTAAATATCATAAATGACGCTATAAATTTATTACGGTCGCGACAATACATGTATGTTGTATGTATTGAGACTTATTAATGTTTATTGTAAAAAAAGGTGTATGTGCGTGTGCGTTTTTTTTTAAATTTAATCCCTTCAGGACTGAGCCTGTTTTGACCTTCAGGACAAAGAAGATTATCCAAATCTGACACGTGTCACTATGAGGTAATAACTTCGGAACTACGTTACGTTAGTGAAAAAATTTGGACGATAAATTCAATATTTATTTGTAAAAAAGAAAGCCAAGATTGAGAAAATTTTAAAAAATTAGCAATTTTGTAAATTTAAATGTATCTGCTTGTAAAATACCACGCAAAATAGTTACTAGTTTACATTTCCCATATGTCTACTTTATGTTTGTATCGTTTTTTTGAACATTCTTTTTTTCTAGGGCGTTACAAGGCTTAGAACTTTAGCAGCAATTTCTCACATTGTCAAGAAAATTTCAAAAAGCTATTTTTTCAGGCACCAGTTCAGTTCTGAAGTGGCTTTGAGGGCCTTATATATTAGAAAGTCCCCATAAATCACCCCATTTTGAAAACTGCACCCCTCATTCAAAACAGCATTCAGAAAGTGTTTTAACCCTTTAGGCCAGAGTTTCCCAACCTTTTCAGGCTCAAGGCACCCCAGGGGAAAAAAAAATTCTCAGGGCACCCCTACCAAAAATTGTTTACAAAACGACAAAAACCGGCTAAAAACAAGCACTACACTCTTATGGTATGTTCACACAACGTTTTTTTGTAAGGTAGAAACTAAAAATCTGCCTTCAAATTCATTTAGGAATTTTGAGACAGATTTTGAATTGACAGCGTTGTTTGACTGTTTTTTGGCCACATTTTTTTTTAAGCCGTTAAAGCGAATGCAAAAACCGCAGACAAAAAAAGCACCAAACGAGCGCCGCAGGTTTTTTTCTGCCTCCTATTAATTTCAATGGGAGGTCAGAGGCGGAAACCACTCGAAGACCATCAACCCGCCACTCACAGTAATGACCATCAGCCGCCCACTCACAGTAATGACCATCAGCCGCCCACTCACAGTAATGACCATCAGCCGCCCACTCACAGTGATGACCATCAGCCGCCCACTCACAGTGATGACCATCAGCCGCCCACTCACAGTGATGACCACCAGCCCCCCACTCACAGTATGACCCCTCAGTAAAGAGACCATAAGCCTCAGCCCCCCCAGTAAAGTCACCATCAGCCTCCGTCCCCCAGTAAAACGACCATCAGCCCCCTCCAGTAAAGCCACCATCGGCCTCAGTCATCCGCCGTCGCCCCCCCCCCCCCCCCGATAAAATGACCATCTGCCCCTCTAGTAAAAGTGACCATCACAGAGAGAAAGTGTGCTTACTCCTGGGGAAGGAATAAATAAGGAGCTATAAGAACAACTCCCAGCATGTCCAGGATGTTATGTGATATCAGAGGACATTACAGGGAGGAGGTATAAGAGGAGAGAACTACAACTACCAGCATGTCCAGGATGTTATGGGATATCAGAGGACATTACAGAGAGGAGGTATAAGAGGAGAGGACTACAACTTCCGGCATTCTGGCTCCATTTCTCACACAACTGCTAACAAAGTAAAGAAAAAAAATACTTACCCTGCCCAGCGTTAACGGCTCCTCTCCCTCCGTCAGGCTTCTAGTGGGAAGCGGTGGGCGGTTCTCGTAACAGACGTCCGCGCGTCACGTCCGCTACGCATGCCACAGGAATGAAAGCAATTTCATTTTTTTTGCCAAAATTCATTTGTAATACATTGTTTTCTGTACCACAGAAGGATTTACCCGACAAATGCAACAAAATACTTATTGCCCAGATTCTGCAGTTTTTAGAAATATTCCACATGTGGTCTTAGTGTGCTAATGGACTGAAACACAGGTCTCAGTAGCAAAGGAACACCTAGGGGATTTTGGGGCCTCTTTTTTTTTTTCTTTTAAGAATATATTTTAGGCACCATGTCAGGTTTGAATAGATCTTGTGGGGCCAAACCAGTAAATACCACCAAAAGTGACCCCATTTCGGAAACTACACCTCTAAAGGAATTTATCAAGGGGTATAGTTAGCATTTTGAACCCGCAATTTTTTTTGAATTGGTATGGGATGATAAAAATCTACTTTTTTTCTGAAAAAACGTAGACATTTTAAATTTTTACAAGGAATAAAAGGAGAAAAAAAAAAACACCCCAACATATGCAAAGCAATTTCTCCCGATTATAGCAATACCCCATATGCAGTGGCGGATTAAGAAGAACATGGGCTGTTACCCAAACTTGGGCCCCCCCTTCTCCACCGCCGCGATGCCGCGCTGTAACTATTGCTAACACTACCTTTTTGCACAAGCATTAACAAATGGGTGTTACGATTCCCCTTTCACAGGGCTGTGTCCCTACATACTGACAGTATCACAGTGTGCAAGGGACACATCCTCCTGACAAGGGGATTGGTAACACCAATTTTCCTATCAGTCCTGGACTTCACAAAGACGTTATGTGGAATACAAGGATTTCCTATAATAAACAGGAGAGGGGACAGATTCTCTACAAATCCAGTGACTCACAGGCGACGACGTCTCAGAAGCTAGTAGTTTTTTTTCCTCTTTTCTTCTCCATCCGGTCCTGAGCTCAAGACGACTTCTCCTGGCCATGACCTATTTCTGCAGCCTTTAAATATAATATCACCATGCACTGCGCCCCTGAATACTTTACAGTGTGTGACACAATTATAAGGCACCACATACAGTACCCCCTGTAGATAGCGCAACCCCCCACTGTAGACCGCACCACACACACAACCCCCTGTAGAGTGCGCCACACACACAGCCCCCTATAGAGCCACACAGGCCTCCCCCTTGTATATAGTGCCACACAGTGCTCCCTTCCTTATATATAGTGCCACACAGCGCTCCCCCCTTGTATATAGTGCTACACAGCGTCGCTGTCATTTTATCCCATATGACTGCTGAAGTCTGCGATTGGCTGCAGCGGTCACATGGGGTGAAACGTCATCCCAGCAGGCCGGCCCGGACCAAGAAACAGAATTCTGGGCAAGTATAAGATTTTTATTTTTTCCAAATTGCGTTTTTACATAACATCTGTTATTTGTTGCAGGTTTTACCTCCCCATTGAATTAAATGGGGGAAAACCCAAAACAAATGAGCAGTATTTACACAAATACAATTGACATGCTGCGGAATAAAAACTGCACCGCAGGTCAATTTCTGAGCTTCTTTTCCCCACTTATTTACGCAGCGTGTGGATGAGAATTGTTCACATCTAATCTACTGTGCTGCTACTGTATTAGGGCTTCTCCACACTTAACAGAATTGCTGCGTATTTTCCGCCAGGAAAATACGCAAAATACAGTAGTGGCAAAGTGAGTGAATTTACCAAATCTCATCCAGACGCTGCGTAAAATTTCCGACCAGACATTTTGTCCTGCGGTGCGTATTTCTCGTACTGCAGCATGTCAATTCCTGCTGCGGAAAACGGACAGAATTGCTGCGTTTTTTCAGAGGAGATATCACCATCCCCCAACATTGAGAAAAACGCCGCAAAATACGCACCATTTTCTACAGTAAAAATACAGGAAATGGTGCTTTTTTTCTGCAGAGATTATATATATATACACACACACACACACGCTATATATACACATGTACACATCACAGACACACATGAATATGCACATTATACACATATAAAGTACACATTGTAAACACACATGCACTTACCTTTTATGTAGGATATTTGTGAAGGGCCGTTCAGCAGGTTGATGTGGTGGGAGCCTTCACTCAGCGTTTCTTCTGCTCACAGCCCGACACAGAGCCCGCAAACAGCCTCCCCTCCCCCATGTCCTGACTGCTAGCAGCAGGAGGAGAGATTTGTAGAGCAGGGAAGGGGGGCTGGAGGGGGAGTTTCAGTACAGACCATGGCTGCTAAGTAGGAGCGAAGCTCACTTCGCCTCATGACAGGTGCGGTCCTGGCACCGGGGCTCCCTCCGATGCTAGCGACGCCACCGGGCATGAGGGGGTTCGGGCCCCCTGGGAGCCTTTGGCCCCGGGCGGCCACCCGAACCGCCCTAATGATAATCCGCCACTGCCCATATGTGGTAATGAACTGCTGTTTGGACCCACAGCAGGGCTCAGAAGGGACAGAGCACCATTTGGATTTTTGATTTTGCTGGAACAGTTTTCAGTGCCGTGTCGCGTTTTCAATGCACCGGAGGGTCCAAAATAGTGGAAACCCCCCAAAAATTACCCCATTTTGGAAACTACACCCCTTTCTCTGAAAAAAACTTAGCCATTTTTAATTTTTACAAGGAATAAAGGAGAAAAAGCACCCCAACATTTGTAAAACAATATCTCCCGATTAGATAAATATGCCATATGTGGTAATAAATTGCAGTTTGGACCCACAGCGGGTCTTGCAAATGAAGGAGCGCTATTTGGCTTTTGGAGCTCAAATTTAGCTGAATTGGTTTTCGGATGCCATGTCGCATTTGCAAAGCCTCTGAAAGGCCAAAGCAGTGAAAACCACCCAAAAGTTACCCCATTTGGGAAACTACAAAACTGAAGGAATCGATCTAGGGGTATAGTGAGCATTTAGACCCCACAGGTTTTTTGCAGAATTAGAATTAGGCAGTGAAAATGAATATCAACATTATTTCCACTAAAATGTTGCATTTTTTCAATTTCACAACGGATAAAGGAGGAAAAAGCACCCCAACATTTGTAAAGCAATTTCTATCGAGTATGGCAATACCCCACATAGTCATAAATGGTTTTTTCATTAGAAAGTAATTAACCCTTTCCGGACAACCATTTTTTGAATTTTCTTTTTCCCTCCCCGCGTTTACCTTGCGAGTTAAATAATGGTATATTGTAATAGTTTGGACTTTATAGACACAGCGATACCAATTTAGTGGCTTTTTTTTTTTACATTTTTACATCACTTTAGACCAAAAAAAAGTGAAAAGGTTTTTTTTTGTACTTGAAATATTTTTTCAACTAATAATTATTAACTTTTTTTTTTTATACATATTTTATTAGTCCCTATAAGGGACTTGGACCAGCAATCAGTAGATAGCTGGTACAATACACTGCAATATTAATGTATTGCAGTATATTGTCATTTTTACACTCTCCTGTAACAGCGCGACCGCTGTTCCTGACCGTTAGTCATGCGTGTCAGCTGTAATACACAGCGGACAGCGTATGGCACTGGCTCAGAGCGTGAGCCCGCTCCATATATTACCCCCCCACAACACAACATGCTATGTCGTGGTGCGCAAAGAGGTTAATGCGCAGCGGATGGTGCAGAGCGAAAATTTTAATTTTCCACTGATTTACCATTTCAGAGCACTAGAAATTATGCCCAGTTTGTGCCACTGACGACAAATACCTTAAAATATTAACCGGGTTCTCCCGGCTATGGTGATGCCATATCGGTGGACGTAAACTGCTGTTGGGCACGCTGCAGGGCTGAGAAGGGAGGGAGCAGCGATTTAGCTTGGTAGTAGTTCTGTTTGGCGTTTTGCTGGTATTTCAGTTTATAATGTGGGGGCATATGTAAACTCTGTGAAGTACATCAGGGCATAATAATGTGGTAAATAAATAATTCATAGATGTGTGGGCAGTGTCACACTGCTAAATGGTGCCCAATTTAATCCGCTTTTGGAACACTGCACATTTTGCATCGCCATATTCTAAGATCTGGAACTTTTTTTTAACGTGTTGATTTTTTTCCTGGTCCTCATAAATTCCGTACATGGCAGCCCAGAGGACATTGTCGATGGGCCGCTGATCGGCAACACAGAGAGCTGGGCAGACACGCTGCACAGTTAGCCGCCGCCGCGGTGTAGCGCCATGCAGCACTTAAAGGAAGGGTGCCGCGAAAAAAATAATTTTTAGATCAATTTGCTGTTCGTGTTTTATTTTTTTTTTAAAATATTTTTGTGTGTTTGTGTTTTGCTTTTATTTTTTCAAACTTTTTCTTCACTATGGGGGCTGCCATTTTTTTTCTTCATCTCTGTATGTCGATTAACGACACATACAGAGATGGAATACGGCACATACATCCCCATAGAGAATGCGAACGGGAGCCGTTCGCATTCACTATGGTGTACGCCGTCTGCGTGGGAACGGCGCATGCTCCCACACAGTCCAAATGGAAGGTCTTCGACAGAGCGACATCCGGCGCCATTTTCTTGTGGACCGGAAGCCGCGGCCGGACAGTAAGATGACTACTTCCGGTAGCGGCTTTCCGGACATGTGTTCTGAAGCAAGCACTAGGAGCGGAGGGAGCAGACAGAGCGTACGGACCGGAGGGAGCGGCGGCAGCAGGAGCAGGTAAGTTATGTCTGTGTATGTACGTGTTTTAGTGTGTGATTACCACTGTATGTAAGCCTACTACACTGTATTCGCTCAAAAAATGGCGGCACAGTGTAGGAGGCTTGAACATTCAATCCCCTCCTTTCTCCTGGCACTAGCCAGGATAAGTGAGGGGGAGATTCTGTGAGCTCACTAGAGCGTGTGTGTTTACACCAAATTTGCAGCATAAAGCAATGTGGTTGCTTTACCACATGCCAATGCTGAAATTTTGGGAATTGCTCCCTCTAGTGATCAGCACAGGGAAATGTTATAAATTAGAATCTAATTTATAATATTTCCTGACTTGTGAAAAAATAAAAAAAAATTATAACAATGTTTAATCATTTATACACTAACAGTTTAACTAAAACGGAACATATATGGACAGTGAAGTGAGGGACGTCTCCTGGAGCCGTCCTCTACAGGAAAGTAGGGGGGAGGGGTGCTATCTATTGGGGGTGACTATGTACAAGGGTGTCTGTGTGGCATTATCTACAGAGGGCAGCCTGGGGCATTATCTACAGAGGGCAGCCTGGGGCATTATCTACAGAGGGCAGCCTGGGGCATTATCTACAGAGGGCAGTGTGTTGAAAAAAATGTACAAATGAAATTCATCCAATTTTAAAACGGACAGGGAAAAAAAAAAAAAAAAAAAAAAAAGGATGCAAAACGGGTCAAAATCGTCCGTTGGCCTGAAAAACTTGGCCCGGAACAGATGCAAAACGGCCGAGAAAAACTGACGTTTTTATCGATCGACACTCGGACCCGGTCGTGTGAATAGAGCCTTAAAGGGTCAATGACTTTCTTATTCACTACAAAACAACCAAGTTGGACGGTGCACAAAATGAATCTAAACATTTAAATCACTTTCACAATCTATCTATTTGATATCCGTTTTGCATGGCCATTAAAAAAAACTGAATTTCATTTGTCAGGCTTTTTTGTCCCAACCCCCTGAAAACAACAAAAAGAAGGTCATTGTCATGATTGTTATACAGCCCCCCTGTAGATGATGCCACACACACACACACACACACACACACACACACACACACAGCTCTCCGGAGAAGGCACCTCCCCCTCCCTGTAGTAATCTTCCGGGACTGGTTCTGTATAGCTCTGTTCACATCTGCGTCGGGGTCCCTTTCTGACGTTCAGTCTGAGGTTTCCGTCAGAAAGCCACCCTGAGCAGACACAAACCGACACCAGAGGTTTCCATTTCCATCACCATCGATTTCAACGGAGACGGTGGTTTCCGTTTGTCTGTTTTGTGCACCGAATAAGCTATTGCTTCCGGCAAAACGATGGATCCGGTGCACAAAAGAGACAAACGGAAACCACGGAAATTAATGGTGATGGAAACGGAAACCTCTGGTTTCTGTCGGTGTCAGTTTGTGTCTGCTCAGGGTCCCGTTCTGACAGAAACCTCCGGCGGAAAGTCAGAACGGGACCCCGACGCAGATGTGAACAGAGCCTAAACTTAGGACAGCCCCGTAAAATTTGCTGCAGTTGACAACAATGCCCCCTGTACTAGCGCCACACTACCCTTGTAGTGAGCACAATACCCGACATATAATTCCGCCTGAATGCCCTACACGCTCACTGATGCAGCGCTGCCTACTTCATATGGGGTCTCTAGTCTTCACGAGTTCTGCGAAGGCAGCGCGATGACATCCTCTTGTCACCTTCGCAGAACCCGTGAGACTAGAGACCACACCTATAGAAGACGGCGCTGCATCGGTGAGTATGTGTCATCACACCGCCAATAGCCAA
Source organism: Rhinoderma darwinii (assembly GCF_050947455.1). NCBI lineage: Eukaryota > Metazoa > Chordata > Amphibia > Anura > Rhinodermatidae > Rhinoderma > Rhinoderma darwinii. The sequence continues at coordinate 88,595,686 of NC_134693.1, read as the reverse complement.
CAAGGGAACCAATAATTCCCTTGCCTCTTGAACCACCATGTGATAGATCCGTTTTTAACGGCTGTTAGGGCCTGTTCACATCACCGTTCGTTTCCATTCCGGGGTTCCGTCGGAGGTTTCCGTTGCGGGGTTCACCCGACAAACCACAGACGGAACCCCGGAACGGAAATGAACAGCAATGTGAACAGACCCTTACATGTATTCACAGCGGTTAAAAATGGAGCCATTGACTTCTATGTGGGCCGTCTAAACGGCCAAACATAGGACATGTCCTATTTTTTTGACGGCCAATATTCACGGGCCGTTAAAAAAACGGCAGTGTAAATACACCCATAGAAAATCATTGACGACCGTTCAAAGATCGGCCGTTTTTCACTGTCGTGTGAATGTAGCCGTATAGCTTGTGTAGCATGGTTAAACGAAACCAATGTAATACAAAAAAAAGTCCAATATAACAATGATGTAGTGTCACAACTGCTGCGGAGACACAAATCCCAGCATGCTCTCTTGCAGATAATATGGTATGCTGGGAATTGCAGTTTCATATCAACTGGAGAACAGGTCGCAGATCGGTGCTATATACCCCAGTATAGATCAGGGCAGTTATGTGCCGTCGCTAGGCTGCTCTCCACATACAAACAATTCTCACCCCTGGAAACAGGGCCCAGTATCTCCAGTCCTTTCCTGAGTAGCGCCGCGGACATGTTCTCCCCTCTACACAGCGATACAGACCACACGTGTGACTTCCATAAGCGGCTCCGACACCAATCACCAACAATTTCCGGCGTGGCATGGCGCACTTCCGTACATAAGCTTCTGGGTCTTATTTACCACCATAGAGTCTTGACACTTGCGCTAGAGTGACCCGGCTAAGTGACGTCAGCCGAGTGAGGGTGTGCAGTGATGTTGTATCACTAGGTGGCGATAGTAGCTAATGGAACCAGTGACTTGACAGAACGTGATGTAGTGGTGAAATGGGGCTTTATAGGAGGATCAGCTCATTTTCTTTGAAAGAATTTGGCGGCATTGCTAATATTAGGGGACACTTGAGCCACAACACCTGTAAGGAGGGAGTAGCTGGGAAGACGCTAGGTCACGCTCAGTGTTGGTTTTCGCAGTTCTCGCTGCAGCCACTTTTAACCTTCCTGACGGAGCTTTATTATGACATGTGTCACTTTATGTGGTAACTTTGGAATGCTTTTACCTATCCAAGCAATTCTGAGATTATTTTCTCGTGACACATTGTACTCTAAGTTTGTGGCAAATTTTGGTCCATACATTAAAGAGGCTCTGTCACCACATTATTAGTGCCCTGTCTCCTACATAAGGAGATCGGCGCTATAATGTAGGTGACAGTAATGCTTTTTATTTAGAAAACCGATCTATTTTAAACCACTTTATTAGCGATTTTTAGCTTTATGCTAATGAGTTTCTTAATAGCTAAGTGGGCGTGTTTTTACTTTCAACCAAGTGGGCGTTGTACAGAGTGTATGACGCTGACCAATCAGTGACCAGTCAGCGTCATACACTCCTCTTCATTCATTTACACAGCAGCATCGCGTTCTTACTAGAACATGATGTGCAGCCACATACACAGACATTAACGTTAATCAAGTGTCCTGATAATGAATATACATTACCTCCAGCCTGGACGTCATGTGTATTCAGAATCCTGACATTTCTGAATCTTTTCTGTGAGATTCCAGCAAGCCACGCATAATCTCGCGAGATTTCGAGGTAAACGAGATTTCGTTTCCCTTACTGGAAAGCTCACAGAAAAGATTCAGAAGTGTCAGGATTCTGAATACACATGACGTCCTGGCTGGAGGTAATGTATATTCGTTATCAGGACACTTGATTAACGTTAATATCTGTGTATGTGGCTGCAGGTCGTGTTCTAGTAAGAACGCAATGCTGCTGTGTAAATGAATGGAGAGGAGTGCATGAGGCTGATTGGTCAGCGTCATACACTCCCCTGTACAACGCCCACTTAGTAAAAAGTAAAAACACGCCCAGTTGGGCATTAAGCAACTCATTAGCATAAACCAAAATCACTAATAAAGTGGTAAAAATAGATCGTTTTTTTAAATAAAAAGCACTGCTGTCATCTACATTATAGCGCCAATCTCCTCATGTAGGAGATAGGGCACTTATAATGTGGTGACAGAGCCTCTTTTAAGTATTTAATTGTGAAAAACACCACAATTTAGAGAAAAATTGCAAAAATTAGCATTTTTCTAAATTTAAATCTACCTGGTTGTAAGAGCTTATTCAGACGAACGTATAATACGTCCGTGCTAAGCGCGTAAAAAATCACGCGCGTCGCACGGATCTATGTTAATGAATGGGGCCGTTCAGACTGTCAGTGAAACGCACGACACGTCCTATATTTGCCCGTTTTTCGCACATCACGCACCCATTGAAGTCAATGGGTGCGTGAAAACTGCGCACGGCACACGGGCGCACTTCCGTGTGCCGCGCGTGATGAGCGCTACAGTAGTCAAAACTATGAATGAAAACAGAAAAGCACCACGTGCTTTTCTGTTTAGGCTGGGTTCACACGACCTATTTTCAGACATAAACGAGGCGTATTATGCCTCGTTTTACGTCTGAAAATAGGGCTACAATACGTCGGCAAACATCTGCCCATTCATTTGAATGGGTTTGCCGACGTACTGTGCAGACGACCTGTCATTTATGCGTCGTCGTTTGACAGCTGTCAAACGACGACGCGTAAAATGACTGCCTCGGCAAAGAAGTACACTTCTTTGCAACGTAATTTCAGCCATTCTTCATTGAAGTCAATGAAGAGCAGCTCAAGATTTACGAGCGTCAAAGACGCCTCGCATAATGCGAGGAGGAGCTTTTACGTCTGAAACGACACAGCTGTTTTCTCCTGTGATTGATTGGGCACGGTCGTGTGCATGGGGCCTGAGAGAAGACATCAGGACCGGATTGGTGTCGGTCCCGATGACGTGATCACCATGATAAAGCTATCATGGTGTTCACAGCAAAGTTTGTTGCAGCAACAAACTTTCGTGCTGTTTGTTACAATGTTTCTCCTCCCTCCCTGCCAGATCGTTCTGAGACAGTGGGGGAGAAGAAGCTGTGCCGAGCAGCTGCTGTATGTCTCGTATAAAGACACAATGACTGTGAAACACAAAAACACCTCCACATAGATAGTTTAGTTTAGGCAGCTAGTTATAGTTTAGGTAGATAGTACTCAGATTAGGGCAATAAATTAGTTAATTGATAATCAATTAGGGCTTATAATGTGTGAGTGTATATATATATATATATATATATAAACAAAGAGAAAAAACAGCACCGTTCCTTCCGTGGGGGGTGCAAAAGATTCCCGTTCGGACACTTGACCAGTGTCTCAGTAATCAATAACCTCCAAAATACGAGACAGCACTCCGATATTTGTGAAAAATAGGATCACTTTAATGCGACGTTTCAGCCCTGCTCCATGGGGCCTTTCTCAAGCAGTACATTTCAGTGAACAGTGCACATTTAAATACATGATTTGTCAAAGAGCATGATTAAACAATAAAAATACAATAAACACAGTATTGTACAGTTCTCTGTTTCCAGCAAAGATTTACAATAAAGATAATAGCAGTGCATTTCCATGTGATTCCAGTAATCGTTGTGTATCATAGTTATTATGTGGGCATAACACCCATAATGTGTAAAAAGATCTAAATAAGATCTAATTGAATAAGTGGCTATTCATAAAGTGCAGGTGCATAACATACAGATTTTTAAAAAAATGCTTTAATCATTATTATTAAGCTCACCCTCTAACGGATCCCCTCACTTCATCCATGCTGTTTCGTTGTCTCAGTGACTTCCGGGAACAAGTTAACCACGTGACCAATCATAACATTCCAGCCTGAGTCATGACACGCACTCGTACATGGAACGCATCTCGCGCATGCTCAGATCAATGAATTACGTTTGTAATTGAATAACCCCTTGTGTCCCATTCAGGAACAACACATTGTGAGTCAAATTTATTGTTTAAAAAAACAGAAATTTATACAGTGCTTTTACCCTCTGGGTTAGTTTAGAGGCTCAACAAGCGGTGGCAGTCCCCAATAGAAACGGAGACATTTCACCCTTGATGGCACATACCACAAAGCTCGATCCGTTATACACAGATCGTGCCTGTGTAGTTCCAAAAAGAGCCTCGATAAATTCCCAGAAATGGGGATTGGAAGCAGGACTCCTGTCCCATATCAGACTCAAACTCTGTGTTAATTTTTACGGTTCAATTATAATTCAAAGCTGTTCTATCAAGAATAACCATCACATTATTATTTGGAATAAACAGTAGACTAACGATCAATTTACTCGATTCTTCTAGTCATACGCATGGTATTCTAATGAGGGGATCCGTGCTAGGTGAGTTTTCACAGTTGATCTGCAATAAACAAAGAACATAAAAGATAGATCATTAAGTTAAACAGAATAATGTATACATTCTGTCTAATATACATTTCAGCCTGAAATGGAGAGTACAAAGCAGGGCAAATAGGCAAACCGCCTCTCATCCTATACCACTCAATTTAAAATCAGCATTCAGTCCATAGGGACGTAGTGTGTTTAGCCTATATATCCACTCTAGCTCACGTTTTTTCAGAAAAGATACTCTATCCCCCCCTCGTCTAGGTCTGGGAATATGGTCTATAATTCTGAAACGCAAATCCTTTTCAGTATGTTTCGCTTCAACAAAATGCTTGGATACCGGCAGATCCATCCTTTTATTGCGTATGGTGAACCTATGATTATTCATACGTGTTTTACAATCAAGAGTGGTTTCTCCTATATACAAAAGGTTACACGGACATTGTATCATGTAAACGACCCAATCAGATGTACAGGTAAGAAAGTGTTTGATTCTGAATTCTATTTTAGTTACAGGGTGAATAAAGATTTCTCCTTTGACCAAATATTTACAATTTACGCAATTAAGGCAGGGAAAACACCCCAATCTCTGCCTTCCAAAAAACGTCTGTGTTGATTTTTTGTTCGTGCCAACATCAGCCTTTACTAACCTATCTTTCAGGTTCCTCGATCGTTTAAAAGACAAAAGTGGAGGTACAGAGAACTCAGGGACATACTTTAAGTTACTGTTAAGTATCGGCCAATGTCTATTGATTATTTTTGCTACGTCTTTACTTGATTCGTTGTATGTAGATATAAAGGGTATTCTCCTATTATTATCCTTTTTGTTTTTTTCGTTTTTTTCGGATCCTTGTGTGGAAAGGAGCTCATCTCTATTAGACTTCGTGACTCTGTCCCTATGGTATTGTATCAGTTTCCTAGGGTAACCTCGTTTGGTGAATTTATTACCCATTTCATCTAGTCTCTTATTACTTGTCTCATCTCCATCAACTATTCGCCTTACCCTTAGTAGTTGGCTATAAGGTAATGCCTTTACCAAGCTCCTTGGGTGGCTACTCTCGTATCTCAAAAGGTTGTTCCTATCTGTTATTTTTGTATGGATATCTGACGCTAATCTTGTGTCAATTTTACTGATTGTGGTGTCTAGAAATTGTATTGAAGTACTCGATTGTACCAAAGTGAATTGTACATCCTTGTCTATTTTATTCATGTATTTATGAAACAAATCTAGTTCTTCAACTGTCCCCAGCCATATGAAGAAGATGTCGTCTATGTATCTCCACCACCTCAGAACCCGTCTGAAGTGGTGGGATACATAAACCGACTCTCTCTCCAAAGTTGCCATGAAGATATTGGCATACGTTGGTGCCACATTGGCTCCCATCGCCGTACCCCTCAACTGAACGAAGAACTGATCCTGAAACAAAAAATAGTTATGTCTCAGAACAATATTCAGCAGAGAAAGCAGAAACTCTATACAGGCAGGTGTATATTCACTGTTTATCAGGGTTTTACGTATTGATGAAATCCCTCTGTCATGATCGATCGATGTGTAGAGACTCACTACATCGAACGAACACAGCAGGGCTGTAGCAGGTATATTTATATCTCGTAGTTTCAGTAGAAAGTCAGAGGTATCACGGATATAAGAGGGGACCTCAATGGCATACTTGCGCAGTGCTTTATCTAAAAAAATTGAGATTTTACCCAGGATAGATCCAATACTAGAAACTATGGGTCTACCTGGAGGTTTCACAAGAGATTTATGTATCTTCGGGAGTACATATAATATGGGTGTAACTGGATGTATCACGGTCAAAAATTGTTTAAGATCTTTATCAATAATATTATTCTGTATAGCTTCCTCTAACGTTCTCTCTATGACTCCTCCTATGATAAACTTAGGATCAGATATCAACTCTCTATAAACCTGTCTATCTTGCAACTGCCTCCTAATCTCCTCAATGTATCCCTCAGTATCCATGATTACTACTGCTCCCCCTTTATCTGCTTGTTTGATTGTTATCTTATTATTACCCTTTAGTTCTGCCAGTGCCTCTATTTCCTCTTTAGTCATATTGGGGTGTTTAAATCTCTGGGTATTAGATTTCATCTTCAAACTATCGATATCCAATTTCACAGCTGTAATAAATGTTTCTATCGCTGGTAAATTACAGAAGGGCACAAAATCACTTTTAAGTGAAAGATCGAAATCACATAACTTCAATTCCCCCATCCCATCATTGTCGCGAGCGTATTCTCGCTCTGCAAACCATGCCTTCAATTTAATTGCACGGTAAAACCTGTATAGGTCCAGTTCTAATTCAAACCAGTCGGTTTTTGACGTAGGGCAAAATGACAATCCCTTATTGAGTACTGTGTATTGAGCTTTGGTTAATATGACAGAGGAAATATTTACCACTAGTGTTTCTGTGGATAGTCCATCTTGCGAAGAGACTGTGTCCGGGTCATCACTGATTTGGGCAGCCTGGGTTGTTTGGGGTTTACGTTTCCTGAAGTGCTTCCTTCCCCCCCGTCGAGTTCTTCGTTGGTGTCTTTCATCCAACCTCCGTCCATCGCTTGTCCTAAAAAATCTCGTTCCTCTCTCTCCACCATAGGATTGACGCTTCGTTTTTCGTCATTTCGTATGCGTCTATTTTGTAAATAATCATTCCCCACAAATCGGCGGGAATTCTTCTGTTCTATTTGCCAATTATAGATATTCCCATTAGCATAGTCCTCTACATCTCTCTGCCACTTCTGTCGTTTTGTTTCTTCTAGACCAGACCGAAACCTCTCTAGATAGATATTGAGTTTGGTCATGTAATCATCATATTCTTGCGTCGACAGTAAAGATTTTAATGATAAGTCTGCTGCACATACTTTTTCCTCAGCAGTCGATAGATCTTTCTGTAAATATTCAATATTGAGCAATAATATATCCAGTGCATACTTATTGGAGATTTGGGTGTAGCGGATACAAAAATCGTTGTTATGGAAAAAAAGGTTTGGTTTCATCTGGGATCTCATACCTCTAGGGATCCTGTGCGCTCTATAGTACTCCGTCAGAGTGGACAAATGTAATCCCATGGTGATGGTTTTTTTCTTTTCATTCTCGTATTTCCTTTTTAATTCCTTAATTGACGGTATGGATAAAAAAGCAATGTTTTATGTTCTTTGTTTATTGCAGATCAACTGTGAAAACTCACCTAGCACGGATCCCCTCATTAGAATACCATGCGTATGACTAGAAGAATCGAGTAAATTGATCGTTAGTCTACTGTTTATTCCAAATAATAATGTGATGGTTATTCTTGATAGAACAGCTTTGAATTATAATTGAACCGTAAAAATTAACACAGAGTTTGAGTCTGATATGGGACAGGAGTCCTGCTTCCAATCCCCATTTCTGGGAATTTATCGAGGCTCTTTTTGGAACTACACAGGCACGATCTGTGTATAACGGATCGAGCTTTGTGGTATGTGCCATCAAGGGTGAAATGTCTCCGTTTCTATTGGGGACTGCCACCGCTTGTTGAGCCTCTAAACTAACCCAGAGGGTAAAAGCACTGTATAAATTTCTGTTTTTTTAAACAATAAATTTGACTCACAATGTGTTGTTCCTGAATGGGACACAAGGGGTTATTCAATTACAAACGTAATTCATTGATCTGAGCATGCGCGAGATGCGTTCCATGTACGAGTGCGTGTCATGACTCAGGCTGGAATGTTATGATTGGTCACGTGGTTAACTTGTTCCCGGAAGTCACTGAGACAACGAAACAGCATGGATGAAGTGAGGGGATCCGTTAGAGGGTGAGCTTAATAATAATGATTAAAGCATTTTTTTAAAAATCTGTATGTTATGCACCTGCACTTTATGAATAGCCACTTATTCAATTAGATCTTATTTAGATCTTTTTACACATTATGGGTGTTATGCCCACATAATAACTATGATACACAACGATTACTGGAATCACATGGAAATGCACTGCTATTATCTTTATTGTAAATCTTTGCTGGAAACAGAGAACTGTACAATACTGTGTTTATTGTATTTTTATTGTTTAATCATGCTCTTTGACAAATCATGTATTTAAATGTGCACTGTTCACTGAAATGTACTGCTTGAGAAAGGCCCCATGGAGCAGGGCTGAAACGTCGCATTAAAGTGATCCTATTTTTCACAAATATCGGAGTGCTGTCTCGTATTTTGGAGGTTATATATATATATATATATATATAAAATCATAGCTATATATATATATATTTATATACTGTGTGTGTGTGTGTGTATATATATATATATATATATATATACATGTCTATATTATATATGTGCATATATATATATATATATATATATATATATATATATATATATGCATACACATATATATACACATATACACACGTAATATATATTATATATAGACATATATTTGAAATTTGTTAATACAAAAAATGTATAATTAATGATGTTATATATCTATAACATCATATAGATATATACGTACATGTAATATATACTCATGCACACATTTAGGGGGGATTCACACGAGCGTGTATTCGGTCCGTGCGGGCCGCGTGGTTTTCACGCGGCACGCATGGACAATACAAGTCTATGGGGCAGTACAGACAGTCCGTGCTTTTTGCGCAGCGTTTGTCTGCTGCGCAAAAAGCGCGACAGGTTCAAAAACTCTGCGTATTTCGCGCATCACGCACCCATTGAAGTCAATGGGTGCGTGAAAATCACGCGCACCACACGGAAGCACTTCCGTGGGACGAGCGTGATTCGCGCAACAGCAGTGAAAAGGATGAATGAAAACCGAAAAGCACCACGTGCTTTTCTGTTTCCGAACATCCAAACGGAGTGTCTTTGCGATGAGCGAAGCGGGACAAGCGTACCGAACTTCACCGGGTTCGGCCAAACTCGTTTTGGCCGATCCCGGCAAAAAAATTATCGGTACGCGACGTCAGGAGATAGTCACTGTCCATGGTGCTGAAAGAGTTAAACTGTTTCAGCACCATGGACAGTGACTTGCGATCCCAAAATACATTAACCTGTAAAAAAAAACCGAAGTTCTAACTTACCGATTACTCCTGTCTCCTTCCTGCAGTCCGACCTCCCGGGATGACACTTCAGTTCAAGTGACAGCTCCAGCCAATCACAGGCCAAGCACAGGCTGCAGCCAATCACAGGCTGCAGCGGTCACTTGGACTGCTGCGTCATCCAGGGAGGTGGGGCCCGATGTCAAGAGAGGCGCGTCACCAAGGACGCGTCACCAAGGACGCGTCACCAAGGCAACGGCCGGGAAGTTCTCGGTAAGTAGGAACTTTATCTTTTTTTTTTACAGGTTTTTCGCTGTTGTGTTCGGCATTCACTGTCGAGGGTGCTGAAAGATTTAGCTCTTTCAGCACCTTGGACAGTGACGGGCGTTGACAAGCCTCATCTCTATGATGCCGGCTGCGCGAAAATCACGCAGCCGCGCATCAGACACGCATGACACACGCAGCTGTCAAATGGTTTTTGCGCTCGCAAAACGCTGCGTTGTTTGCGCGCGCAAAAACGCAACGTTCGTGTGAATCTCCCCTTACTTATATAAATCTCTTCATATATTTTACACGTCTGTAAATTCTAAATACATTGATTCATTGTTAGGCTGTGTTCACACGGAGTTTTTTGCAGGAGGAAAATTCCTCCTGCAAAAACTGCTCCAGGTGTTTTTTGCACAGTGGTTTTGCAAAAACTCGTCAAAACACTCGTCGAGGTGTTTTCTTTACCCTCCTGACTGATTGAAATGGGGTTTTGGAGGCGGAAACCGCCTCAAGATAGGTTATGTCGCTTCTTTTTACCGCGATGCGTTTTTTTTGCTCACGGTAAAAAGGCTCGTCCAACTCCCTTTGAAATAAATGGGAGACATTTTCGGGCGTTTTTTTAAGAGTTTTGCAGAGCGGTTTCCACGCCGAAAAACAGGGACTTAGGGTTGTCCATAAATTTATTGATCAATGGATTAGTGGACTTTTTCTTTGTTACTTTTATTAAAACTGTTGCAAAACATAAGTAAAATAAAAAATACATAAAAAAATGGCACGCAAGTTATATACCACTGAAGAGGTATTTGCTCTCTTGGATTCTGATAGTGAATGTCACTTTTGGGTGGTTTCCGCTGTTTTGGTCCCTCCAGGGCGTTGCAAATGCGACATGGCACCGAAAACCATTATAGCAAAATTTGAGCTCCAAAACCCAAATGGCGCTCCTTCCCTTCTGAGGGCTGTAATGTGTTCAAATATAAGTTTATGACCACATATGGGGTATTGCAGTAATCAGGATAAATTCCTTTACAAATGTTGGGGTGCTTTTTCTCCTTTATTACTTGCGAAAATTAAAAATGTCTATGTTTCTTCAGAAGAAATGTAGATTTTCATTTTCACAGACTAACGCCAATAAATTCAGCAAGAAACCTGTGGGTTTAAAATGCTCACTATACAACTAGATAAATTCCTTGAGGGGTGTAGTTTCCAAAATGGGGTCACTTTTTGGGGGTTTCCGCTGTTTAGGTACCACAAGACCTCTTCAAACCAGACATGGAGCCTAAGGCTGGGTTCACACGACCTATTTTCAGACGTAAACGAGGCGTATTATGCCTCATTTTACGTCTGAAAATAGGGCTACAATACGTCGGCAAACATCTGCCCATTCATTTGAATTGGTTTGCCGACGTACTGTGCAGACGACCTGTCATTTACGCGTCGTCGTTTGACAGCTGTCAAACGACGACGCGTAAAATGACTGCCTCGGCAAAGAAGTGCAGGACACTTCTTTGCAACGTAATTTCAGCCATTCTTCATTGAAGTCAATGAAGAGCAGCTCAAGATTTACGAGCGTCAAAGACGCCTCGCATAATGCGAGGAGGAGCATTTACGTCTGAAACGACGCAGCTGTTTTCTCCTGAAAACAGTCTGTCGTTTCAGACGTAGAACGTAGCTAGCATGTGCACTAAAATATATTGTAATAAAAAGGAGGCTTCAAAATCCTCTAGGTGCTCCTTTGCTTCTGAGACCGGTGTTTCAGTCCAATGGGACACTAGGGCCACAAGTGGTATATTTTTAAATACTGCAGAATCTGGGCAATAAATATTTAGTTGTGTTTCTCATGTAAAACCTTCTGTTACAGAAATTTTTCTATTACAAATGAATTTCTGCAAAAAAAATTACATTTGTAAATTTCACCTCTACATTGCTTTAATTGCTGTGAAATGCCTAAAGGGTTAAGAAACTTTCTGAATGCTGTTTTGAATACTTTGAGGGGTGAAGTTTTTAAAATGGGGTGATTTATGGGGAGTTTCTAATATATAAGGCCCTCAAAGCCACTTCAGAACTGAACTGGTCCATGAAAAAATAGGTTCTGAAAATTTCTTGAAAATGTGAGAAATTGCTGCTAAAGATCTAAGCCTTGTAACGTCCTAGAAAAATAAAAGGACGTTCAAAAAACTATGCAAATATAAAGTAGACAAATGGGGGATGTTAACTTGTAACGAGTTTGTGTGGTATTATTATCTGTTTTGCAAGCAGATACATTCAAATTTAGAAAAATTTAATTTTTTGCAAATTTTCTCTAAATTTTGGTGTTTTTAACAAATAAATACTGAATTTATCGACCAAATTTTTTCACAGTCGTAAAGTACAATATGTCACGAGAAAACAATCTCTGAATCGCTTGGATAGGTATAAGCATTCCCATGCTATTACCACATAAAGTGACACATGTCAGATTTGAAAAAATCGCCTGCTTCCACAAGGCCAAAACAGGCTGTGTCCTGAAGGGGTTAATCAATTTTTTTCTGTAACACAGAAGGTTTTACCTGAGAAATGCAACTCAATATTTATTGCCCTGATTCTGCACTTTTTAGAAATATCCAACATGTGGCCCTAATGTGCTAATGGACTGACAGGCCTCATATGCAAAGGATCACCTAGTGTATTTTGGGGCCTTCTTTTTGTTAGAATATACTTTAGGCACCATGTCAGGTTTGAAGAGGTCATGTGGTGCCAAAACAAAAGAAACCCCCCCCAAAATACCCCATTTGGGAAACTACACCCCACAAGGAATTCATCTAGGGGTTTAGTGAGCATTTTGACCCCACATGTGTTTCATAGATTTTATTAGAATTTGGACGTGAAAATGAAAAATGTAATTTTTTTTCCAATAAGATGTAATTTTAGCTAAAAAAAACACCAATGTCCACAAGGAATAAAGAAGAACAAGCCCCCTAAAACCTGTAAAGCAACTTCTCTGATGTATGGAAATATGTGGGCAAAAACTGCAGTTTGTGCACATGGCAGGGCTCAGTATAGAATAAGCGCCATTTGGCTATTGGAGCACAGATTTTGCTGGATTGGTTTTTCTGCACCATGTTGCATTTTCAAAGCCCCTGTGGGACCAAAACAGTGTAAATTACCAAAAAGTGACGCCATTTGGGATACTACACCCCTTGAGGAATTAATCTAGGGGTGTAGCAAGCATTTTGACCCCACAGGTGTTTCGTCGATTTTATTAGAATTAGGCAGTGAAAATAAAAGTTACATTTTTTCCCAATAAGATGTAATTTTAGTTCAAATTTTTTAATTCTCTCAACAAATAAGGGAGAATAGGCACCCCAACATTTGTAAAGCAATTTCTTCCAAGTACGGCAATACCCCATATGTGGTTATAATCTGCTGTTTTGGCACACAGTAGGGCTCAGAAGGGAAGGAGCGCCATTTGGCTTTTGGAATGCAGATTTTGCTGAATTGGTTTCTGGGCGCTATGTTGCATTTGCAAAGCCCCTGTGGGATCAAAACAGTGGTCACACTCTGCACCTTTGCCATTTGGGGAATTTCGCTGGGAAAGTGTTGTCCTGGTATAATACGGACACCCTCGCTTCCAGCAGATCTGTTTGGGCCCTTCCTGGTTCCCTAATTTTGTGGCCTTGATAAATCGCCTTTTGAAACAGAAGAAATGTTCCCATTGGGCCTGCACAACTGCATTTTCTTTCCTGACTTATTGGAGCATTAGGGTGTATTCACATCAGCGTTAGTTTCCGCTGAGGGGTTCCGTCGGAGGTTTCCGTCTGGTTAACCCCTCAGTGGAATGTCAAACGTAAACATCAGCTTCTGTTTTCCTCACCATTAAACTCAATGGTGACGGAAACTTAGCTAATGGTTTCCGTCTGTCACCAGTCGACTTCGCTATTGATTCCGTCCAAATCAACGGAACCCTGTCACAATGGTGACAGACGGAAACCATGAGGGAAACGGAGGCTAAGGTTTCAATTTGCCTTTCCGCTGAGGGGTTAACCCGACGGAAACCGCAGACGGAACCCCCCCCCCCAATGGAAGAGCAACGCTGATGTGAACAGGCCCTTAGTGACGGACATTCAGGTTTTTTTTTTAAGTTGGTTCACTAAATTTTACATAGCGTAGCTTTATAGTTTTAGTCTAAAGTTACTACAGTATAATTTTTATACTACAGTTTTTTTATTACGAATACATAAGGTTACAAATTTAGCATCAGTTAGGCTTCGTTCACTGCTTGACGGATGCCACACTGATTGCAACGTGATGTAAAATATCTTGTTTTTTGATTGATCAGTTTAACGGATCCGTCAAAAAAACGGACACTTTCTCTCAGTTTTCCATCAGTTATACTCCGTTGTAACGGATAAGTTTGTTTGTATTGTTTTGTCTAGAAGGACTATAAAAACCAGAACAAATTCCAAGAACTTCAGTCTGGACAAGATATTTTCAGAGGAGAGTACATTCTGTTTCTGCTCCAGATTTTCCTGTTCTGCACTTTCAACATGTTTCCTGCTTATCTAATTTTCAGTTTTGATGTGTGGATCTTGAGGATGAGGAGGAGAAATTTGGAGAGGGAGAGACGGCGACGGAGATATTGGGTCCACTCCATAACTTCGACAACGATGACCAGCGGTGTTTATTCTACCTTATACCGTAATCTCTGCGAACATCCAGACAAGTTTAGTGACTACCTGCGCATGAGTGTTTCAAGTTTTGACCATCTCCTGCAGCGTGTTTCGCAATGACTTTAGAGAGAAGACACTTCCGTAAGAGTATTCCACCAGATGACCGGCTAATCGTTACCCTGTGGTAAGTTTAAATCTTTAAAACAAAAAAAATTATTTAATGATTTATTTTATGGGCAGTGCTATTTTGCTGTAGATTTTCAAAGAGAAATTACAGCAAGAAGGAAAAGCAATGTATTATAAATGACAAAGAATATTTCTATAATGACACGTTTGATTCTTTCAACTGTGTTTTCTTAAATTTTTATTGTTTTATTCTGCGTTTTATATATTTTTCTCTTATTTCTGTTTTTCCTTTAAAGTTTTTGGCAACAGGAGAAAGCTTCTCATCCCTTCATTTTCAATTTAGACTTGGGAAGTCTACTATTTCATACATCGTGCGGGACACATACCAAGCCTTATGGGATGTACTACGTGATGACTATATTCCGCATCCCTCTACCCAGCAATGGAAGTTGCAGACAAGTTTTTGGAGGTCATGCAATTCCCAAACTGTGTTGGTGCTATGAATGGAAAACATATTTGGAAACAGAAGACTTCAGGAACTGGATCGGAGTACTTAAATTACAAGAAGTACTTTTCCATTATTGTTATAGCCATTGCAGATGCAGAATATCGATTTGTTGCTGTGGATGTTGGGTCATTTGGCCAAACAAATGACAACAGCATATTGAAGAACTTTGGATTACCTTCACCAATGACATCTGGGAATGATGGACCTCCAATGCCCTTTGTTTTTGTTGGCAATGAGGCCTTTCAGATGTGTGGCAACTTGTTTAAACCATACGCCAGCCGTGCGCTCAACTACAAGAAGCAAATTATCAACTATAGACTTACAAATACAATGACAATGAATACAATATTTTTTGGGTATTTCAGTAGATAAATCACACGGAACACAGTTTGTCCAATTTAAGACCTTTACTTTATATGTTAAAATTAAATTATCAATAAAATGATTAATAACATCAAAACTATGAAGATTGTTTTTTTGTTTTGTTTTCTTCAATAATCAAAAGTGAAATTTTCAAATGTGTTCATGTTTTTTTCAAACAAAATGACAATATATAAAAACTAAATTTACCTTTATTCACGCTGGGGGAGGCAGATACATGCCTTTGTCTGCTGACCCCTCTATCTTGAGTTTCTTCCGTAATGCCACTCTGAAAAATCTTGCGCTCTCTGGAAGTACTACAGGAGTAGATTGGTGAGGGGTTTGGAGAGAATAAGAATCGGTAAAGAAGGAAAGAGTTGAGTGCGAGGTGTGGAAGGTGTAGGAAACGAGGTAGGTAGAGGAAAATGAGAAGATGGAGAGTGAGCAGAGGAGAAAGAGTGAGAATGAGCGGATTGAGAGTGTGAAGGTGGGTTGGAATGTGTTGGTGTAAAGGATTGTGAGTGGGGTTGGGAATGAGAGGAGGAATGTGCTTGGGATGGGGGATAAGACTGGGATGGGGGGCGGTGTAGACAGACAGTTTGAGCGAGTGTCCCCCAGCACTCCAATATCTGTTCAGGTGTCATTTGCTCCACCCAAGGAATGAGAGTTTCGAAGAAATGATGACTAGTTGTAGGGAAATTTGTCACTCCCACGCCCTCCGAACGACGAATTAGATGTAAAATCTGCTCCCTAAAAGTAGTCAATCTGTTCATCTAATCTCAGCAAGGTATCCCTACAGTATCTTGTGAGATCCTCCCATTCACTTGGGCGTCTCCTACCAGGTCTCTCCCACCTTAACAGATTCTCAAAATTTGTGTGAATTAATGATCTGCCTGTTAAGGCGGAAGAGGCTTCTGGTAGGGGAGCACCAGTGCCCTGAACAGACATTTGGGGGATAGAGGGGCCAGCAGAGTTGTCCTCTCTAGTGATCGCTTCACGAAGGACTTCAGGCTCTCAAGTACTCGATGTTGTCCTAAAAAGAAATAAAAATGAAATAAATATGTATAACAGGCTATAAGTAGTAGGATTCAAACTACTTGAACGATTTAGGTTGCTTATGCCATGTACCATGATTTGCTTGCACATAGTCAATAGTATTTTTTCTTTTTAATTTTTTTGAAATCGTGAGAATCATTACCTAACATAACAGGTACGTAGAATAGCATATTTAACAAAATTAAAATCATATATATACATATATGTGTTAAGGATCTGCCAGGCACAGCTTCTGTATCCACGCCCATAGGTAATCAGTCTGCACCTGCTTCTATGTCTGTGAGACTGACTCCATCTTCCACCACTCAGGATGGTAGGCTTAGGAGTGGGAGAGCCTATCACAGCCTGGCCAGACGGAGCTAGTTCCCGCCCCCTGTCTATTTATACCTGCCTTTCCTGTTCCTCCTTGCTTGTGATTCTTCTTGTGTGGTTTCCTGGCCCTGCTGCAGCTTCTTTGAATATTTGACCCTGCTTCATATTGACCCTGGCTTACTGACTACTTTCCTGCTCTGCGTTTGGTACCTCGTATACTCCTGGTTTGACTCGGCTTGTTCACTACTTGTTCACTACTCTCCTGCTCTGCGTTTTGTACTTCGTACACTCCTGGTTTGACTCGGCTCGTTCACCACTCCTGTTGCTCACGGTGTTACCGTGGGCAACTGCCCCTTTTCCCTTGCTTCTGTGTACCCTTGTCTGTTTGTCTGTCGTGCACTTATTATAGTATTTATATTTACCCTTTCACCTATGACAGCACCCCTGGAGGGACATCCCATTCGCTGGACAGGAAGCCTAAGGATATAAAAAAGGACACACCTCTCCACCCACCTAGTCAGGTTTCCGGTCCTCCGGATGGGATTGTTCTGTTAGGAAAAGAAGCACATCTCCATGGGTTGCAGACCCCCTAGCAAGGTTTTTACCTTTTCTCCCTAGGGGTCCTCTGGAAGGTGTAAGTCTCCTTGGAGGGAGCAACCTTAAGTCTGGGTTTGGTTACTCCTTCCTCTCCGAGTCCATCGCTTCCGTCCCTGGAGGTGGTTTTAAGTCCCACGAGGTGAGACCTTCCTCTGGAGGGAGAGCGGTTCTCCCAGGGGCCTTACTTGGTTCCCTAGTCGAGCCGGCACGCATGCCCAGTGTTGGGGGCTTTCGGCGCACTCTGTGCAAATCTTCCAGTCACCGCGACGCGTCACTTCCGGCAGAGTGACGCGCCCTATTCCAGGAAACGTTGGTTTCTGCGGCCCCAAAGGGAGGAGGGGCTCCAGGTGTCTGTAGCAGAGAACCTCCCCAGCCAATCCAAGGCCTATCTAGGCCTGAACGATATGGAGCCTCAGTCTCCAGCATCTCCTTCCATAATGGAAACAACAGGAGAAGCAACAGGACGCACTGACCGCTCGGATGCCACAAGATCCTCCAGGTCCTAGGGAAAAACTGGATAAAACCCGTAACAAGGAGTGTGCAGTTTGTAATACAAAAACTAGCAGCCTCTTAAAATAAAAGACTTTTCCAGAATTGTTTACATAAAATAATCACGGAAGAATCTACAAGTCTGGCCTCGAGCATTAAAGAGATTGTGAGGGCAGAAGTTAGGAACTCCCTAAAGTCCCTAAAGGAACAGAAGGATCTTCCATCCATCTTGTCTGGTCAGGTAGATCTATCCGATTCCTCTGCTGAAGAGGATTTTCAGCTAGAAAAAGATGAAGAGCTGAGCTCTTCAGATTATTCCTCAGACGAGGACGGGGAGGGGGATTTGTTCTTAGCAGAAGACGTAGACCAGCTTCTTAAAACCGTAAGAGCAACTATGAACATCGATGACCCCAAAGAACCTCGTTCCGCCCAGGACATAATGTCTGAAGGCTTAGGGCCTAGAAAACAGTGAACCTTTCCCATTCATAAGAATGTATGAAGCCTCATTAAAAGGGAATGGAAAAATCCAGATAGGAAAGTTGGTATTCCCAAATTTCTTAAGAGGAAATATCCCTTTGAGGAAGGACTGGGATAATGCCCCAGTGGCAAAAATATCAAGGAAGAATGCTCTTCCATTTGAGGATCTAGGCTCTTTATTCGATCCCATTGATAGGAAAGCCGATTACTACCTCAAGAGAACCTGGGAAGCTTCTACGGGGGTTTTTAAGCCAGGCATTGCCACCACTTGTGTGGCTAGGTCTCTAAAGATATGGCTAGCGCACTTAGAGCTCCAACTTAGAGATAAGACTTCTAGGAATCAGATCTTCTCCTCCCTATGTGCCTATTCCCTGCTCTGGTGATTATTTGTTTGGACCCCCGCTAGATGACCTATTAGAAAAAGCGTCTGATAGGAAGAAGGGGTTCCCTACACAAGGGAAACCAATGGATTCCTTTCATTCCAGGAGGCTTAATAAAAGACCTAACCCTAGGGGACAGGAGTCTAGGCCCTTAAAATTTCCTAAGAAAAACAAGGGCTTCCTTTTCAGGCCTCAAAACGACCCCAAAAACAGAGACCACCAGCAATGATGCCAGAAAGCCCATGGTGGGGGATCATCTATCCAGGTATTACAAAAATTGGGAAAAAATAACATCAAATCCGTGGATCCTAGGAATTATAAAAACTGGGTACGTCCTAGAATTAGGATCTCTTCTCCCAAACAGATTCTTTTCCACAAAGACCCTAAAGAATTTAGAGAAACAAGAAGTTTTAGAGGCAGAAATTCTGTCACTTATAAGAACAGGGGTTCTAATTCAAGTCCCAAATGCAGAGGCAGGCCAGGGCTTTTATTCCCCTCTCTTCCTGGTGAAGAAACCAGAAGGGAAATACAGGGTCATAATAAATCTAAAGGATTTGTTCTCTTATCTGACATACAAAAATTTCATATGGAAAGCATTCCTTCTACTATAAATCTCCTCTCCAAAGATTGTGTGATGGCATCACTAGACCTGGAGGATGCATATCATCATGTGCCAATATGCAGTCCTCACCAGAAATATCTAAGAATAGCAGTGACCCTCAACAAGTCTTTGTTTCACCTTCAGTACAGAGTCCTTCCCTTTGGCATTTCACAAGCCCCAAGGGTGTTCTCAAAGATAATAGCAGAAATGACATATATCAGGACGAGGGACATCCTCCTGATTCCCTACCTGGACGATTTTCTAATAATGGCAGAAACATCTCAGGCCTGATCCAACAGATAAAAATAATTTGCTCCATCCTAACGAATTTAGGATGGAAGATAAATCTAAAAAAAGTCAAATTTAATCCCATCAACCAGATGTATCTGTCTAGGGATTCTGCTAGATTCCTCCAGGCAGATGTCCTTTCTTCCAGAAGGGAAGATCAATCCCCTGATAGACAGGGTCTCAGAGCTACAGTATATTTAGACCATATGACCTCTTTCAGGGAAGCTATGTCCGTGCTGGGCCTCATGACGTCATGCATCCCAGCAGTATTATGGGCTCCCTTCAGATCCAGGGCCCTACAATAGGACATTTTAAATCAGTGGGACAAGAACAGTCTCTCCCTAGATCAATCCCTCCACATATCATTAGCAGCCAGGCTGTCTCTCAGATGGTGGTTGAAAAGGGAAAACCTCAGGCGGGGCATCCCATGGATAACAACCCCTACTCTAAATATAACTACGGATGCGAGTCCTTGGGGATGGGGAGCTCACTATGACACCTCTTTTCTTCAGAGTCAGTGGGATCACCAAACCATGCAGAGGTCCTCCAACTTCAAGGACCTGGCAGCAGTTATTAAAACTATGAAAAACTCTATACTAGCAATTTCAGGTCAGAATTTAAAGATATATTCGGACAACATGACGAGTCATCAGTGGGGGACGAGATCTGTTCACCCGGTGGGTTTATCTTCCCAGATATTTTCTCTGGCAGAGCACCATCTGTTGACCCTCTCAGCTGCCACCTAAAGGGAATGGACAACCAGGTAGCAGACTTCCTAAGTCGAGAAAGGTTACGCCAGTCAGACTGGTCTCTGAATACAGAAATATTTCAGAAGATTGTTTACAGATGGGGGATTCCCTCAATAGACCTGTTTGCGTCCGGAGGAAACAGGAAGGTCAAGAGATTCTTCTCCCTGGATCCATCAGAAAACCCAACGGCAATAGATGCATTCTCCCAGTGTTGGAGTCAAGAGAGGGGTTATGCCTCCCCCCTATGTTTTCTCCCAAGGGTGATCAGAAAATCAGGGAAGACAAAGCTTCAATAATCCTGATAGCCCCCTTCTGGCCAAAGAGACCATGGTTCACATGGTTAAGGAAAATGTCCTCAGACCAACCTTGGATTCTCCCGACTCTACCAGATCTCCTATACCAGGGCCCAGTCATGCAACCTGAAATTCAAAAGCTTTATCTGACAGCCTGGAGACTGAAAGGGTAATCCTTAAACAGAGAGGGTTCTCAGAGTCTATCATTTCTACTCTGCTAGCAAGTAGGAAAAAGGTTACATCTGAAATATATCTAAGGGCCTGGAAAGCATTTACAAATTTTGCAGGGGTGAACATAAATACTCTAACCAAACCAGATATCCCTTTGATTTTCTCCAGGCAGGATTAAATAAGAACCTCAAGCCCAGCACCTTAAAGGTTTATATATCCGCACTAAGTTTCTTCTTTGATTTCAGATTTGCGGAAAACCCCTGGGTTAGGAGATTCCTGACAGCCTCCTCTATACTTAAGCCCCAGATTAGATGCTCAGTTCTCCCTTGGGACTTAAATATTGTTATCCAGGTCATGACAAATCCACCGTTCGAACCAATAGACTCTATAACCATAAAGATACTGACACTCAAAATGACGTTCTTGTTAGCCATTACATTGGCCAGTAGAGTAAGTGAGATTCAGGCCCTTTCTGCTTTTTCTCCATATACTCTACCATTAGATCATTAGATGACAGGGTCATCTTAAAAACCTTAACAAAGTTTCTTCCTAAAATGATCTCTCTGTTTCATCTAGACTAAGAAATTGTTCTTCCCTCTTTTTGTAATTCCCCGAAAAATCAGAGGGAACAGCATTTTAACTGCCTGGACATAAGGGGGTGCCTAGTCCAACACCTAGAAATCACTAAAGATTTAAGAACCTCAGAAAATGTGCTTGTCCAGTTCCAGGGTCCCAACAAGGGTTCGGCAGCCAGTAGATCCACTATAGCGAGATGGATTAAACAGGCTATACATTTAGCCTATGTAAGTCATAATCTCCAGCCTCCAGAGTTCTTCGGATCCCACTCCACCAGGGCTGTGTCCACTTCCTGGGCTGAGAGAGCAGAGGCCCTCCTAGATCAGATATGCAAGGCTGCTACATGGAGCTCTCCTCATACATTCCTCAAGCATTACCGATTACAACTGCATACAGCCTCTGACTTGGCCTTTGGTAGAAAGGTACTACAAGCTATGGTCCCACCCTAAATTTTGACTTCTATTGTACATCTCAAGGGGTGCTGTCATAGGTGAAAGGGTAAAAGATTGACTACTTACCGGTAATCGGTTTTTCATGAACCTATGACAGCACCCCTCTGTTACCCTCCCTATACAGTCCTCATGAGGTTGAGTTCCAACATGAATACAAAGGTATTCCTTGTAAATACTGTATATATGAAGGTGTGAGGTAATTCCACTTGGGTGGCGCAAAAAAATAAATATATATATATATATATATATATATATACTAAACTAATATATAAACTAAACTAATTCTCATCATGAGTTCTTTCTAAGACTGGGTGTGTAGAGAGGTGTGTCCTTTTTTTTATATCCTCAGGCTTCCTGTCCAGTGAATGGGATGTCTCTCCAGGGGTGCTGTCATAGGTTCATGAAAAACAGATTACCGGTAAGTAATCAATCTTTTTTGTATATAGGGCAGTATTATAGTCGTTATACTAGCCACCACTGGTATAGTGCGCCCTCCGAATGAAGTGGTCTGGTCAACAACCGACTGAAATACAGATTATTAAATAAAGATTAATTAATATTTCATTGTATCTAACAATAATTTAGTGTGTATGTATATATATATATATATATATATATATATATATATGTATATATAGCGGAAAAAAGAATGGCGACAGCACACTGCGACACTAATGCCACCTAAACCACTAAATATAAATAAATATGCATTACTGCTAAATCTACTTATAATAGGGTGGTTCTTAGTGCACATTTTGATCAAAAAATATGAAGCGAGAAATAACGGAGATGGAGGAAAGACGCCAAGAAATTGTGTCCGGAGGTCGTGCCGTTGCGAAAAAACTCAAAAACGATGACTGATTTGCAGAGATGCCGTCCCCTAGCACAAGAGAGAAAGGCAAAGAAAAACAGGATAAAGAAGCAAAAGTAACCGCACCATCGGCACCAGTCTCCAGACTCAGAAATGCCGCCAGAGACTAGGGAGACCGGCAGCGAAGAGGAGGAGAAACCAAAAGTGGTAAAGAAGGTGGTGGAGGGTTATAATATCCATTTGCCTCCCACCTCGTAATCTGAAGGCAGCTCCGAGTCAGAGGACGAGCGTCCCCCGGGTGTGCTCACCCAGATCCAGGAGCTGGAATCCCCGGTATCAATGCAGGGATTCTGCTTCGGTTCGGAGCTGCCCGCTGAGACCGGCAAGAGGAAGAAGGGGAAGCGGAGGAAGAAAGCTGACACAGGACAGATGAGGCTGGTATGCAAACTGCAGTCTCCCCTGCACTCCGGACCAGAGAATATCTCGGTTCGGGCTGCAGATCCCGCAAAACCCCCAGTTTCAGCTTCTGTAGTGGGCCGGAATGGGTAAGCGGGGAGAAAATCACGAGGCCAGGTGAAATGGCGCCGACGCCGTTCTCTGTAAATGGGATGGTGCCAGTGTTGTCGCGTTAGGGGGCGTGGTCCCAAGGCTGGTGGAAGGCGAGCCCCTGAAGCTGGCAAATGGCGTGAGTCAGGAGTCGGTGGAAGGGGCGGAACGGAAATCGGCGGCGTGTCCCTGAGATTCAGCTGACCGGATGTCAGCCAGCCGGCTGATGAGACAGAGCAATGGTCAGCTGCTGCCTCGTACAGAGACAAAGCGGACAGGAGCGTTAAGCAGGCTGGTAGCCACCGCGCTGTGGAAAGGGGGAGTGGCTCTGAAACCACTGCACAGGTTGCGGGCGGTCTAATAGTAATTCCGCAGTTGACATTGCCACAAGGTTCTGTCAGAGATGTAACCCCTCCCCCTTCAATTGCAATGGACACCAATGATGCGGAGGGTAGCGTGGAGGTACCGCTCATAACATCTGGCGGTCCCTCCACAAAAGCACCCGATGATGCGGAGGAAAAAAATGGAGGAGGGGCTAAAGTAAAAGAGAAAAGGAATAACATTGAGCCAGACCTGGTTAGGAATGTGTCAAATGTAAATAAAGATGTGATGGGTGTTGGTTGTAGAATGTGTATAGGTGATAGGGCGTCAACCAGGGGATTAGATGGGACGGGTGCTCCCTCTACTACTGCTCCCAGCAGATTTTATGCTGGAGTCGTGTGGGGGGGGGGGGACCACCGGCTCACCCTTCCTCATCCTCAGGCTCCTGGGACGGTAACTTGCAACAACGTCTCCTGGAGGCCTTAAGGGGAGGGAAGCAGAGAGACCTAACCTTTTGGATAGAGAGGTATGGTTTGAATGCCTTCCGAAAGAAGAGGGGAGATCAATGGTCGCTCCCAAAAACCGACCGCTGCCAGGAGGAATGTGGTCCGTCTCCGGTGACATGGCAATCATGCGTGCCCTCTCAGAAAGAGGGTGGTGGAGCTGCTGCTGGAGATGGGTTTCAAGGCGAGTGACATCTTTGCCTTGATACATCCTCATGGTACGGCTGAGTTTGACATCAGCTTCGTTCACCCGGGGGGGCCTTGAGATCTTGGGAAACTACAAACTGATGAAAAGCGAGCCCGGCTGGCGGGATATTGCTGTACAAGCACTCTCCCGCCAGAATGGTCTCAAGAAGGTGACCGTTCTTACCCGTAACGAGTCACTTTCTTGCGTTGATATCATGAACTGGTTGAGCAGATATGGTGAGGTGGCGGAGATGCCAAGGAAGAACTTGGACGTATTTTGCATCTGGTCAGGGGCCTTGACGTTTATGGTCAAACTTAAATGTCTGGAGCAAACTGTGTCCCACATTCCATCCTCCGCTTTTCTCGGGAGGCATCTGTAACGACGGGGGTAGGGAAACGAACAAGTGAGCCCTAATCTACCCGGCACTCTGTCCCTGCCTACTTGCAACGACCCGCCCTAGGCGACGGGGTACAACTGGGCGGCGGTCCCTACGCTCAGTAAGTGCACGAGACAAACATACAAGGGAATACAAAGCAAAAGGGAAAGGGGCAAATGCCCACGGCAACACAGTGAGCAACAGAGTGGTGAACGAGCCAAGTCAAACCAGGAGAGCACGAGGTACCAAACGCAGAGCAGAAGAGTAGTTAGTAAGCCAGGGTCAGTATGGAGCAGGATCAAATAGTTAGGAGCTGTAGCTGGGCCAGGAAACCACACGGAAAGAATCACAAGCAAGGGAGAAACAGGAAAGGCAGGTATAAATAGACAGAGGGCGGGAGCTAGCTCCGTCTGGCCAGGCTGCAATAGGCTCTCCCACTCCTAAGCCTGCCATCCTGAGTGGTGGAAGAAGGAGTCAGTCTCAGAGACGTAGATTCAGGTGTAGACTGATTACCTATGGGAGTTAACCCCGAAGCTGTGCCTGGCAGATCCTTTACAGTACCCCCCTTTTATGAGGGGCCACCGGACCCTTTCTAAGAGGACCTGGTTTACTGGGGAAACGAAGGTGGAACTTCCTGACCAATACCCCAGCGTGAACATCCTCCTCAGGCCCGTATCCTCTCCTATGGACCAGGTACTGGAGGGAGCCTTGGACCATCTTGCTGTCCACAATCTTGGCCACCTCGAATTCCACCCCCTCAGGGGTGAGAACGGGAATAGGAGGTTTCCTCGAGGGAGCCAAGGACGGGGATCAGCGTTTAAGGAGGGAGGCATGAAACACGTCGTGTATACGAAAAGATGGGGGTAACTCCAGCCGGAAGGAGACAGGATTGAGGACTTCAATGACCTTATACGGCCCAATAAACCGGGGAGCAAACTTCTTGGACAGGACCTTAAGACGCAAGTTCCTAGACGATAACCACACCAGATCCCCGACCATAAACAAGGGGTTAGCAGAACGTTTTCTATCAGCCTGAGTTTTTTGTACGCTCTGGGACGCCTCTAGGTTCTTCTGAACCTGGGCCCAGACTGTGCACAGTTCCCGATGAACGACCTCTACCTCGGGATTGTTGGAACTACCAGGTGAAACGGAGGAGAACCGTGGATTAAACCCAAAATTACAGAAAAAGGGGGAGACCCCTGACGAGTTACTGACCCGGTTATTAAGGGAAAATTCAGCGAGGGGAATGAATGAGACCCAATCATATTGACAGTCAGAGATAAAACACCTTAAATATTGTTCTAGAGACTGATTAGTCCTCTCAGTTTGGCCATTAGTTTCAGGATGGAAGGCAGAGGAGAAGGACAGATCAATCTCCAACTTTTTACAGAAGGCTCTCCAAAACAATGAAACAAATTGTACCCCTCTGTCCGAAACAATATTGACAGGGACCCCATGGAGACCCCATGTTGACAAACAAGGTAGCTAACGTCTTGGCGTTGGGTAGTTTCTTGAGGGGCACAAAGTGGCACATCTTACTGAAGAGGTCTACTACCACCCACACCACCGACTAGCCTTGGGATGGAGGCAAATCGGTGATAAAATCCATGGAGATATGAGTCCAAGATCTCTGGTGAATGGGCAACGAACGTAGTAAGCCCGCTGGTCGGGACCTGGGAG
Organism: Rhinoderma darwinii; assembly: GCF_050947455.1. Lineage (NCBI taxonomy): Eukaryota > Metazoa > Chordata > Amphibia > Anura > Rhinodermatidae > Rhinoderma > Rhinoderma darwinii. Next base: position 88,569,446 of record NC_134693.1, on the reverse strand, counting down.
TCTTGGACCTAGCACAAACCTCACAAGCGGCGACGTAGGCCTTAACGTCTTTAGGCAACCCAGGCCACCAATAGTTTCTGGCAATGAGGTGTTTGGTACCCAGGATGCCTGGATGACAAGATAGTACGGAGTCATGATTTTCCCTAAGTACCCTTAGCCGGTATTGCAGGGGAACAAACAGCTTGTCCTCAGGAAGGTTCCCGGGAGCTGAACCTTGATCAGCCGCAATTTCAGAGACTAAATCAGAATCAATAGAAGAAATGATTATACCGGGAGGCAAAATACAAGCAGGATCTTCCTCCGAAGGAGGGCTGGCCATGAAGCTACGCGACAGTGCATCGGCCTTAATATTTTTAGACCCAGCCCTATAGGTACCCAAAAAGTTGAATCTGTTAAAAAATAGCGCCCATCGAGCTTGTCTCAGGTTTAGCCTCCGGCCAGATTCTAGGAAAACCAGATTCTTGTGGTCGGTAAGGACCGTTACCTGGTGCCTAGCCCCCTCCAGGAAGTGGCGCCACTCTTCAAATGCCCATTTAATGGCTAAGAGTTCGCGGTTGCCAATGTCATAGTTACTCTCAGTGGGCGAAAACTTCCTGTAGAAGTAGGCACAGGGACGGAGATGGGTGAGGGACCTGGTACCCTGGGACAAGACAGCCCCCACTCCCACCTCGGATGCGTCAACTTCCACGATAAAGGGCTCCATTTGGTTGGGCTGAAACAGTACCTGGGCCGAGATAAAGCACTTCTTAAGGACCTCAAAAGCCTGGACAGCCTCAGGAGACCAGTGGAGGAGATCAGCACCTTTGCGAGTGAGGTCCGTAAGAGGCTTAGCGATGACCGAGAAGTTAGCAATAAATCTCCTGTAATAATTAGCGAACCCCAAAAAACACTGTAACGCCTTCAGGGAGGCAGGTTGGACCCATTCCGCCACAGCCTGAACCTTGGCGGGGTCCATGCGGAATTCATGAGGAGTGAGGATTTGACCCAAAAATGGTATCTTTTGTACCCCAAACACACATTTTTCGGTTTTTGCAAACAGTTTGTTTTCCCGAAGGACCTAGAGCACCTTCCTGACATGCTCAATGTGGGAGGGCCAGTCCTTGGAAAACACCAGTATGTCATCAAGGTACACTACAAGAAATATCCCCAGGTAATCTCTCAAAATCTCATTTATGAAATTCTGGAAGACCGCCGGAGCATTACACAACCCAAAAGGCATGACGAGGTATTCGAAATGACCTTCGGGCGTGTTAAACGCAGTCTTCCACTCATCCCCCTCTTTGATGCGGATAAGGTTATACGCCCCACGTAGATCAAACTTAGAGAACCATTGGGCCCCCTGAACCTGATTAAAGAGATCAGGAATCAAAGGAAGGGGATACTGGTTCCTTACAGTGACCTTATTCAGGTTACGGTAGTCAATGCATGGCCTAAGACCACCATCCTTCTTCCCTACGAAGAAGAAGCCAGCACCTACCGGAGAAGTAGAGGGGCGAATGTAACCCTTGGCCAGGCATTCCTGGATATACTCTCTCATGGCTTCACGTTCGGGACAAGAAAGATTAAATATCCTACCCTTAGGAAGCTTAGCTCCTGGTACCAATTCGATAGCGCAATCGTATTCTCTATGAGAAGGTAACACTTCGGAGGCCTCCTTAGAGAAAACATCAGCGAAGTCCTGAACAAACTCAGGTAGCGTGTTCACCTCCTCAGGGGGAGAAATAGAATTAACAGAAAAACATGACGTCAAACATTCATTACCCCATTTGGTAAGCTCCCCAGTATTCCAGTCAAACGTGGGATTATGCAACTGCAACCAGGGAAGGCCTAAAACCAAATCGGACGATAATCCCTGCATCAACAGTACAGAGCACTGCTCCAAATGCATGGAGCCAACAAGGAGTTCAAAAACAGGGGTATGCTGTGTAAAATAACCATTAGCAAGAGGAGTGGAGTCGATACCCACTACCGGGACAGGTTTAAGCAAATCAATCAAAGGCATAGTAAGAGACCTAGCAAATTCCACAGACATGATATTAGCAGAGGACCCTGAATCCACGAAGGCACTGCCGGTAGCAGACCTACCACCAAAAGAGACCTGAAAGGGAAGCAAGATCTTATTACGTTTCATATCTACGGGAAATACCTGTGCGCCCAAGTGACCTCCCCGATGATCACTTAGGCGCGGAAGTTCTCCGGCTGCATTCTTACACTTAGGACAGTTGTTCACTTGATGCTTGTCATCCCCACAGTAGAAGCAGAGACCATTCTTCCTGCAGAAATCTCTACGTTGTTGGGGGGACACGAAGGCCTCGAGTTGCATAGGTACCTCTGAGTCTTCCGGGGAAGAACGAAGCAACGGAACCTCGGGAGGCATCATGGGGGAGTCGGAGGAGAAAACACATAAACGTTCGCGTTGTCGTTCCCTGAGACGTCGGTCAAGTCGTACCGCTAAAGCCATAACCTGATCTAGGGAGTCAGAAGAGGGATAGCTAACTATCAGGTCTTTCAGGGCATTCGACAGACCCAACCTAAACTGGCACCTTAAGGCAGGGTCATTCCACCGAGAAGCTACGCACCACTTCCTAAAGTCAGAACAATACTCCTCAACAGGTCTCTTACCCTGACGTAAGGTCACCAGCTGACTCTCGGCAAAGGCAGTCTTGTCAGTCTCGTCATAAATGAGTCCGAGAGCAGAAAAGAAAAGATCAACGGAGGAAAGTTCAGGGGCGTCAGGAGCCAAGGAGAAGGCCCATTCTTGGGGCCCGTCCTGGAGCCGGGACATAATTATACCCAATCGCTGGCTCTCAGAACCTGAGGAGTGGGGCTTTAAGCGAAAGCAAAGCCTACAACTCTCCCGAAAGGAGAGAAAAGCCCTCCTGTCCCCTGAGAACCGGTCGCGCAACTTGAGGTGGGGTTCAGGAGGTGAGGTGAGGGAAACTACCAAGGTAGCATCAGGCTGGTTGACCCTCTGAGCCAGGGCCTGGACCTGTAGGGAGAGACCCTGCATTTGCTGAGCCAGGGTCTCAAGGGGGTCCATAGTGGTGTCAGGGACCAGGGTAGACTAGGTATGGGCTTGTTGTTATGTAATGATGGGGGTAGGGAAACGAACAAGTGAGCCCTAACCTACCCACCACTCTGTCCCTGCCTACTTGCAACGACCCGCCCCAGGCGACGGGATACAACTGGGCGGCGGTCCCTACGCTCAGTAAGTGCACGAGACAAACATACAAGGGAATACAAAGCAAAAGGGAAACGGGCAATTGCCCACGGCAACACCGTGAGCAACAGAGTGGTGAACGAGCCAAGTCAAACCAGGAGAGCACGAGGTACCAAACGCAGAGCAGAAGAGTAGTTAGTAAGCCAGGGTCAGTATGGAGCAGGATCAAATAGTTAGGAGCTGTAGCTGGGCCAGGAAACCACACGGAAAGAATCACAAGCAAGGGAGAAACAGGAAAGGCAGGTATAAATAGACAGAGGGCGGTAGCTAGCTCCGTCTGGCCAGGCTGCGATAGGCTCTCCCACTCCTAAGCCTGCCATCCTGAGTGGTGGAAGATGGAGTCAGTCTCAGAGACATAGACTCAGGTGCAGACTGATTACCTATGGGCGTATACACAGAAGTTGTGCCTGGCAGATCCTTTACACATCCCTTAGATTTTTCATCTACCCTGACGCACAGCTTATCCCCCTCATCTTTGTCTTCTGAGTCCTGCTGTGTGTCCAGGCAGCTGATAACAGCCACATGTAGGGTACTGCCCTACCCAGGAGAACCCACATTACAGTTTATGGGGTGTATATCTCTGGTGGTGCATGCTGGGCACAATATATTGGACACTGAAATGGCATAGATATATAGAAAATTGCAAATCTCACACTGCACCCCTCTGCTGCGTATTACCTTTTACACAATACCTGTGGGGTCAAAATGCTGACTACATCTCTAGATGGTGGAAGGAGTCAGTCTCAGAGACGTAGATTCAGGTGTAGACTGATTACCTATGGGAGTTAACCCCGAAGCTGTGCCTGGCAGATCCTTTACAGCATCGTATCCTGGTCTTCTACCAGGGACAACCGAAGCTGTGTCACTGGTGTGGCGACCCTTCACACTTGAGCGCGGGCTGCCCTGTGCAGAAGTGCGCTCATTGTGGAGGGGTAGGCCATCTGGCTGCATCGTGTGACCAGATTAGGTGCCATCTGTGTGGTGACCTAGGTCACCCGTTCAGTAGGTGTCCTCGTTCTGTGGTCAATGCTGTCTCCAAATTTGTAGAGGAAGAAAGTGGGGTGGCTTCTGCAGGTGAGGAGTCATGCGGAGACGGCGGAGCCCAAGGGCAAGTGAAGAATACCAAGAGAGGCCCCCTTCTTACCAGCGGAGGTTGGAGAAAAGGAGAAAGGAAAGGGAGCGGAGAGAAGCCCAGGCAACTGGGGTGATGTCTGGCCCTGACCTGGACCCTGCCCCAGAAACAAATGCCCTTTTTTGAGACCGATCTGAACGAGGAGATCAGGAGGATCCGGAGAGAGCAAGTGGCTGAAGACTCCCAGTCCTCCCAATATGAAAGTGTTGGTGGTGAGGAGAGGGTTCAGCCTACAGAAAAAGGGACACAGGGAAAGAACTTAAAAGAGCCAAGAACATCTGGCTCGGCCCTGACGATGGAAGGTCTCTCCCCCAACTGCTACCAAGCCCTCGTGGATATTCCATCTCCTGAAAGCGAGGACGAGGGTGAGGTAGGGGTCTCTAGGGATGCTGAACCCCCCTCCCTTGCGAAGTGCACTGGTGTCAGGGGTGGGGATTGCCCTGGAGTCGGAGGATAAGGAAGGGAAGGCAAAATGTCCAGAAGATATGGACTCTTCTGTTTTCAAAAAAAGAGGAAAGGGGAACAAGTCTGAGGGGTCCTCCTCGGACAAAAAAAAGCAGGGTGGGAAGAGGAAAGCCGTCTAACTCAATTATCTTAGATGGCAGCACCCGCACCATTGACGCTGGCATCGAATAAGGTTGCCAGAATTAAGTCTGATACGGCTAGATCTGCAGCCTTTGATTTTCTTGGCCGAGTTGAAGCCGACATTTTGTTTTTGAAGGAGACCAGGCTGTCACTTTTGGCAGACGTCGTAAAAACTAGGAGGGAATTGCGACGCGGGCTCTCCTACTGGTCTCTTGCGGCTGAGCCATATAGCGGTGTGGCGGTTCTTTTCACCACACAGGTAACATGCCGACGGATGATTGAGTTAGAAATGGGGAGGTGCTTGATTTTAGATGTTCTCATGAGGAGACAAGAACTAAGATTAATTAATATCTATGGTCCCCAGACCAAGTGGGACAGGAAAAGCCTCTTCATGAGAATTAATCCTTTCCTTTTTACGAGCCGACAAGTTATCTTTGGAGTGGATTTTAATACTGTCGTTAGACCCCGAGACAGAGGAATTTCCAGAGATAGACTGGCTTATTGTAAAGTCTATGGCCACAGCCCGTTGTTCGGTCGTTAACCCCGACGGCTGTGGCCATGGACAGCTTACCTCCCTGCAGCGTCGTCCCTCAGGCAGGCGCCGGCACTCACTTCCGGATTCTGTGTGTCTCCGGCGGGAGCGCCCGCCCGCGCGTGCACGGTCTTAAAGGGCCAGTGCGCGCATTTTTGCAGTAACCTGCAATCTGGCCCAGGATGCCCTGGGCTATAAAAAGGGCTCTGCCCTCTTGACCTTTGCCAGAGCGTTGTTAGTTTTCCCGTTGTTCGTCTTGCTTATGTTCTCCCAGTGTCTTCCTGCCTCCCAGTGTACCTTGCTCCTGTATCCCGTATCCTGTTTCCGTGCTACCTAGTGCTATTGCCGTGCTACCTGCCGTGCTGTGCTACAGCCTACGCTGCCCTGCTACGCCTCACCGGACGACTTCCCGCCGCCTGGTCCTGGAAGTGCCCGTCTCGCCACTGCCTATGATTGCCTCAGGTACTCTCGCTGAACTATCGAACTGTGTACTTACCGGTTTGGCCAGATGCCATCCCGCTACGCGGTACGGCCCAGTGGGTTCACACCTCGTTCCGTGACACTTATAATAGTGTAGCATTAGATAGCATAGTTACCGATGCTCGCCGGGAGGATATCCACATCAGGCGTACCCCAGGCCACTCGGGTTTCACCTATCGTAGAGGTAGTTGTAGGTCTAGAATAGACAGTTTTTTTTTTTAAGGAGGAAGCCATCTCTATGATAGGCATGCATCTTTGGTTCTTGAGAGGGATTTCGGGAGGTACCACTCGCCCGACTCCTACAGGAACTGTAAGATGTCAGTAAGTCGTAAGATCGTTACAGTACTGGCTGATAGTACAGGCTCCCTGAAGAGATCCAAATCAGTGATCTGGAGGTCGTCAGATCCTTTTACTCACACCTCTTGGGAAAGCAGGATCTAAGCAAAGATGAGATGTCGGCTTTCCTGGCTAAAAACATTCCTGAGCCAGAGGTAGACCCTGCTCTCAGTGTTTTGATAGGCACGATCAAGGAAGAGGAAGTGGGACTGGCGATTAATGGTCTTGACAGAAAGTTTCTCACAAAGGTGCTGTTTAATCGGCTGGTGAAGTTTGCACCCTGGCTCCTTTTGCCGGTCCAGCATTGCCCTATTCCAGGCCGCAGCATGTTTAGTGCTACCCTCAGTGACAGAGAGGCAGTGGAGCAGGGACATTCTGGCCGATGGGAGGGCTACATGCTGTCCTTGTATCAGGCCAAAGCTTTTGACCGGGTGAATCACAAGTACCTTTGGTCATTCCTTTTGAGGTATGGCCTACCAGGGTTGACCCTTAAGCCCATTGCTGTATGTTTTCGCGATCGACCCCTTTCTTAGGCGGGTTGATCGTGGGTCATTGGCGGGGTTGGGGATGGACTTGGAGGGGCCAGGAGCCACTCAGAGGGTGGTTGCGTACGCGGATGGCGTCACAATCTTTGTCTCCTCGAGAGGGGAGGCAGAGTGGGTGATGTCAGAAGTTGAGCACTACTCACGGGCATCTGGGTCCAGGATCAACCGGGACAAGTGTGAAAGTCTCTGGCTGGGGGGGGGGATCCCAGTTTTGATCTCCCGGACACCCTCCCAGAGCCCAAAGGGTCTGCTAAAATCGTAGGCGTTGAATTTGCCCTGGGTTATTATCCAAAGAAAAACTGGGTAGTTAGGCTGTCAATAGCTGCCCAGAAGGTTGGCCAATGGAAGGGATGGTCTTTGTCCCTTAGGGAAAGGGTTCACCTGGCCAAGGCTTACCTGATGCCCATGTTGCTCTACCTTGACAGTGTGTGCATGTTGCCAGAACCTCTCTGGACTCGAGTCTATAGCCTGTTCTGCCAACTATTATGGGGAAACAGGCTTAACATAATAAAGAGGGAGGTTACTTAAATACCAAGGAAACTAGGTGGGTTAGGTATGGTTAACCCAGTGGTGTATCTAGTAAACACCTTCATTAAAATCAATTTGGCAAACCTCTTTGAAAGAGAAAGGGCTCCTCTGTGGATATACTCCTGCAGTGGATGGTTTCGGCCTTTCTTCCAGGAATGGGAGACTGGAGGCCAAGCGAAAGACCTGTGTGCACCCCATGGGCACCTCCTGGCTTATGCCGCCCCAGTTCTCAAGGTTGTTCGTCGATGGGGTCTGGAGGCAAGGGAGATCATGTCGAGAAAATTTCTTGACAGAAAGGTCTTGTTGACCTGCTTCCAAAAGCCCCTGGTACCCTGAGACTGCCCAAGTAGAGACCTCGGGGTCTCTCCTACGCTGTTTTGGCCTAAGGGGCATTCGGAGACGTAGGTGGAAGGGATCATTGCACTTATTTTTTAGTTAGTGTAGTGGTCAGGTATTTCACGTGGAACGCACAGTGTTTAGTGTCAACTCAGTTTAAAATCCTCCTGGAGGACGAGGTGTGTAGGAATATCATGGGTGACCTGGTGAAGGTCTGGTCTCTGGAGGTTTAGAGACTGGGTGCATCCAAGGTCTCTCGACTTTGGAGGAGCTTTAATTTTAGGGTGCCCTAGGTCGAACCAACCTTCAGGGGAAGGAGAGGGGGTGCCCCTGGGTATTAGACTGGGGGTAGGGGTCTACACCTGGCCATGACACCGGGAAATAGCGATAGGGACAGAATGAGGGACAGCAGGAGGGACAGATTAGTTTATAAAGTAATAGGGGATAGAGATATGGCAAGCTGGATAGGTTTAGCGATAGGGACCGGGGTGGTGGTTGGGAGTGGCTTTGGCCTCTGGGCTGGTGCTCTAGGGGGGCTTTCCTCTCTCTCCCCTCGGGTGATGGGCTGAGTAAGCACAAGTAGGTTTTTGTTTTGAGCTTTTTGAAGACAGAAAAATGGCTTACAAGCGACCAAACTTAGGCTTTCGGGTTTATGTATATAGTATGGTATTTGGTTATAGTCATGTGTCTGTTATGATTATATGGTGTATAGGTGTATGCATGGGTTTGTGTGAATGTTTAGGTAAGATGGGCAGTAGATAGGTGGGGGGCCTGGGGGTGTGCCCAGCCCAATTCTGGACCACGTGAACGTGAGGAAGAAATGAGACGTGGGATAGGGCTGGGTGTCAGTTGTGTTGGGTGGTGGGGGCCAGCATCTGAAGTATGCGCACATAGGAGGACATGAGGCGTGATGCTGTTCCGCGGAGGTGATGGGTGGTGATGGATAAGTTAGTATGTATAAGGTCAGGTATGAATGTGGATAAGTTGAATAAAATGTAAAAAAATAATATATATATATATATATTTTATCAAATTTAAAAAAATAAAAATAATATTTTTTATTGTTCTTTTCATTTACATAGTGCACTGAAGTAAGTGCACCATGGGGTGGTAATTTTGTTGTTTTTTTTTGCGTTTATTATTATTATTTCGTTTCTATTATTATTGTGATTATTATTTATTTGGTTTTATATATGTGGGGATTTTTTAGGGGGCCATTGGTTGGCACAAGGTTATAGGAGTATGTTATAATAAGTATGTTGTATATCGTGTTATAGTTATGTTTTCTTGGGGTTGGGGGGTTTAGGTGTGTTTATGAATGAGTATGAGATTATAGTTATGTATGCATGGGGATGTACACTACCGTTCAAAAGTTTGGCGTTACCCAGACAATTTTGTGTTTTCCATGAAAACTCACACTTATATTTATCAAATGAGTTGCAAAATGACTAGAAAATATAGTCAAGACATTTTTTTAGAAATAATGATTTTTATTTGAAATAATCATTTTCTCCTTCAAACTTTGCTTTCGTCAAAGAATGCTTAATTTGCAGCAATTACTGCATTGCAGACCTTTGGCATTCTAGCTGTTAATTTGCTGAGGTAATCGGGAGAAATTTCACCCCATGCTTCCAGAAGGCCCTCCCACAAGTTGGATTGGCTTGATGGGCACGTCTTGCGTACCATACGGTCAAGCTGCTCCCACAACAGCTCTATGGGGTTGAGATCTGGTGACTGCGCTGGCCACTCCATTAGAGATAGAATACCAGCTGCCTGCTTCTTCCCTAAATAGTTCTTGCATAATTTGGAGGTGTGCTTTGGGTCATTGTCCTGTTGTAGGATGAAATTGGCTCTAATTAAGTGCTGTCCACAGGGTATGGCATGGCGTTGCAAAATGGAGTGATAGCCTTCCTTATTCAAAATCCCTTTTACCGTGTACAAATCTCCCACTTTACCAGCACCAAAGCAACCCCAGACCATCACATTACCTCCACCATGCTTGACAGATGGCGTCAGGCACTCTTCCAGCATCTTTTCAGTTGTTCTACGTCTCACAAATGTCCTTCTGTGTGATCCAAACACCTCAAACTTGAATTAGTCTGTCCATAACACTTTTCTCCAATCTTCCTCTGTCCAATGTCTGTGTGCTTTTGCCCATACTAATCTTTTCCTTTTATTAGCCAGTCTCAGATATGGCTTTTTCTTTGCCACTCTGCCCTGAAGGCCAGCATCCCGGAGTCGCCTCTTCACTGTAGACGTTGACACTGGCGTTTTGCGGGTACTATTTAATGAAGCTGCCAGTTGAGGACCTGTGAGGCATCTATTTCTCAAACTAGAGACTCTAATGTACTTGTCTTGTTGCTCAGTTGTGCAGCGGGGCCTCCCACTTCTTTTTCTACTCTGGTTAGAGCCTGTGCGTGCTGTCCTCTGAAGGGAGTAGTACACACCGTTGTAGGAAATCTTCAGTTTCTTGGCAATTTCTCGCATGGAATAGCCTTCATATTTACAACGGTGCTAACATAATTGCACAAGGGTTTTCAAGTGTTTTCTAATCATCCATTAGCCTTCTAACACAGTTAGCAAACACAATATACCATTAGAACACTGGAGTGATGGTTGCTGGAAATGGGCCTCTATACAAGCCATGACAAGCCATGACTAAGGACGCAGCAGGCGTCTGAAACGCGTAGGCTACAGCCTATTATCTTTCTAACCATCCTCTGTACTCTGGACTAAACCCGCTTCCATTATTTTTCACTGCTTTTAACTTACGAAAATAAAACTTGGAAGAAGTTTCCTGTTTTTACCAGATGCACCAATTTCCAGCGCTGGATCCAATTCTTTATCTTCTATGTCTTTTGTTTAGTTGTGTTTTATTTTGTAAATATTGTATATTTTGTAATATTTTATATTTTTTTATTAAAAGAGTACCAGCAGTGACTAGCGATCTGCTGCTGTGTGTGTGCTGTGTGGACCACACCCAGGATCAAGGGAGTTTCCTTTTTTTCACCAGCCCAGGTTCATATCACCTGCCTGGGCTAAGGAAACGTCCCTGAAGGAGGCTACATTCATACATGGAGCCTCAGACCTCTACCCCCTGGAGCATGCAGGCGGGGGGGGGGGGGTAGAGGGTCTTCCCAACCTGCTGGGAAGGTGCAGCCAGCATCAGGGGTGAGAAGGTCATCCCATGGAAAGATATGTGTGCCCCCCCTGATGCTGGGGCTCTGGAAGGAGCCGAGAGGAGAGATGTGGAGGAGGAGATGGAGGTTCGCCAAGGTGGAGACCCAGGAGAAGGCCCAGCAAGGCAATATGCCCGACCCAGGGACCAGAGTACAGTTGAGGAGTGGGGGCTACTGCGGTCAGGAGAGACTGTGGAGACCTTCAGCTCCCACTTGCTGTCCGGCTGGAAGAATATCGGGACCTCGGTAAGTCCCTGCGGTGGCTGCGGAAATATCTGGCGGTCGCCAGGGGACGAGCCGCAAAAACATCAGGCGCCATGAGGTCCCGGTATAGTCTCCAGGTAAAGAAAATTTTGGATTAAATTAAGGAGGTGGAGGAGAAGAGAATGGAGATCGTGGTCGGTGGGGGACCCTTCGGGGAGAAGCTGGAGAATGACGAGAGGTTTACCCTGTTCGTATCCCGCACGCAATTTAACGAAACCCCCTGCAAAGGGGAAGGAAGGAAAAACAGAGAGGCTGCTAAAAGTGCAGAGGCATCGGAGGCTGCAGAAAAGGAGGCCAGGATTACAGAGGCCGCAGAAGTGGAGGCCGCAGAAGTGGAGGCCGCAGAAGTGGGGGCCACAGAAGTGGAGGAGAGTGTGGAGTTCGAAAGGACGCCAACCCGGGAGGAGACGGCGACGGGCTCTGAGGTCCCCTGGGAATGCAGTAATGGAGGGGCAAGTGGGGAACTTTCCTGCAGCCGAGTTGTGGAATCGGGCATTAAGCACCCCCCGGGGTTGCTCACGCAAATACGGCTGCAGGAGTCCACCGTGTCCTTCCAGAACTTTTGTTTTGGAGCTCAGTTGTCACCAGAGGAGGAGAAAACGCAGAAGAAGAAGCTGTGGAAGATGAAGAGGAAGAAGGCATAGGTGAAGATAGGTGGAACATCTTACAAATATTCCTACCTGTCTACCTTGCATTCCGGACCGGGTGAGAGCCTGGTTCGGGATGCAAGCCTCGCAAATCCCCCAGCTCCGGCCTCTGCAGTGGGGTCGGAGCGGGATAGCGGGCAGAAAAAAATGGTGCTGGTTCTACTCAATAGCCGGGATGGCACCGGACGCCGACTCCTGTAAAGGAGGCGCTGCAGGCTGCCACAAGGCGTTAGGGGGTGTGTCCCCGTGTCCGGCGGATGGGGAACCTCAGAAGCCGGCTTCTGATGCAAGCCGGAGGTCGGTGGACGGGGGGAACCGGAAAACGGATGTGGCGCCGAAAAACCGGAAGTCCGCTGGTCATATGACTCGGCCAAGGGTTGACGCACCAGACAGTGTTGCGGCAGCGAGTGGTGGTAGTAGGGGAGGCCCCGGCGCCGCAGGCCACCCCTCGACGGGAGGGGGGTTGTTTGTTGTCGGGTGCGGCTCCAGCTGTGCCTGCGGCCCCTCCATCTGCATCGCCGCATGGTGGTGAAGGTGGGAGGGGCTTAGCGGGCACTTGGGGTGGCGGCACCTCCTTCCAAACACCATGCAAGTTTTTCAGCAAGTATGGAAGTCAGTGAATTGGAGGGTGCTAAGGGAACAACGCCTGTGACATCCGGTGGTGCCCCAGAAGCAGCGGCACCCGATGATGTGGAGATTCCAAAGACAAATTTTTTTTATATAAAGCCAACGGACAAGAGAAAGAACTCTGTAACCAGCCTGGCCAGAATGAAAGCTGTGGGGAGTAGTGTAAGTAAAAATGTAAATGCAAATATCTGTGGTGATGGTAATATTAATAATGATGGTAATGTTGATGGTGGTTGTAGTTAATGTTGGCGATTTTAATGTGGGTCGTAATAATGTGGAGGGAGTGGCGGGCTGGTTGCTCCTTCTGCCAGAGTGCCCAGCAGGTCGCATGCGGGCGTTGTGGTGGGGGGACCCCCAGCCCACCCATCCTTATCTTCTGGTCCCGGGGCTGGCAGTTTACAACATCGCCTTGTAGAAGCATTAAGGGAGGGGAAGCCGACACTAACAATAGGGGGAGTGCAGAAGGACCTATCCTTTTGGATAAATAGGTATGGTCTGGATGCCTTCCGAGAGAGACGGATAGATCAGTGGTCGCTCCCAACAACCGGGCCAGGCCGTGGCCAGGAGGAATGTGGTCCGTCTCCCGTGGCGTGTCAATGATGCGTGCCCTCCTCGTAAGAGGGTGGTGGAGCTGCTGCTGCAGATGGGCTTCAAGGCGAGTGACATCTATGCCTTGATACATCCTCATGGTACGGCTGTGTTTGACATCAGCTTTGTTCACCCGGGTTTTGCCTTGAGATCTTCTGGGGGAACTATGAGCTGGTGAAGAATGAGCCCGGCTGGCGAGGGTTTGCTGCGCAAGCAATCTCTCGCCAGAATGGTCTCAGGAAAGTGACCATACTAACCCGTAACGAGTCGCTTTCCTGTGTGGACATCATGACCTGGTTGGGAAGATATGGTGAGGTAGCAGAGATGCCATGGAAGAACTGCGATGAATTTGGCATCTGGTCGGGAGCCTGGACGTTTATGGTCAAACTTAAGCGTCTGGGGCAGACGGTGTCCCATATACCATCATCTGCTTTCTTGGGAAGAGATCGAATCCTTGTCTTCTACCAGGGGTAGCCGAAGCTATATCACCGGTGTGGCGGCCCCTCACACTTAAGCGCAAGCTGCACTGTGCAGAAATGCGCTCATTGTGGGGGGGGGGGGGTAGGCCATCTGGCCGCAACATGTGACCAGATTAGGTGTAACCTGTGTGGTGACCTAGGTCACCCTTTCAGTCGGTGTCCACGCTCTGTTGTCAATCTCTGCTCCAACCCTATGGAGAATGTAAGGAGGGAGGTCTCAGTGGGCGAGGGGGTGGACAGAGATGATAGAGCGCAAGAGCAAAGGACGAACATCAGGAAGGGATTGAATGAGGAGGCAAGGAGGATGGAAAGAGAGCAGAGGGCTGAGGACTCCCAGTCCTCCCACTATGAAAGTGTGGAAGAGAAAGGGAGGTCACAGCCTAAAACAAAACAGGGGACACCGGGTAACATCAAAACAGGGCTAAAAACATCTGGCCCTGCTAAGGAATGCAAAATCTGCACCCCCCTGGTGTGCTCCCCCAACCGATACCGTGTTCTCATGGATATTTCAGCCCTCCAGGCAGGGGGGAGAACACGGTAAAGAGTCTAGGAGTCGTTGAGCCTCCTCTTCTGCAGGGGCCACTGTCTCCAGGGGAGGGGGTCAGCCTGGACCCAGGAGATGAGAATGGGAGGGGGGTGGTGGAGGTTATGGACTCCTCAACTTCAAATAAAAGAGGTAAAGAGGGAGAGGGGTCCTCCTCAAAGGAGAAAGCAAGGGATGGGAAGAAGAAAACCGTCTAACTCATTTATTATGGCGGCACCCACTCCGTTGACTCTGGCATCGATTAACGTTGCCAGCATTAAGTCGGATATGGCTCGTTTCGCAGCCTTTGATTTACTCGGCCGGGTTGAAGCTTACATTTTGTATTTGCAGGAGACCAGACTGTCACTTTTGGCAGAGGTCATGAAAGCTAGGAGGGAGTGGCGACGTGGGCCCTCCTACTGGCCTCTTGCGGCTGAACCATATAGCGGGGTGGCGTTACTTTTTACCGCACCGGTGACATGTTTGAGTTAGAAATGGGGCAGTGCTTGAACTTAGATGTCCTCAACACGTGTCGAGTTGAATAGAATAGTTAGTGATGCTCGCCTGGAGGACGTCCATATTCGGTATACCCCAGGCCACTCGGGGTTAACCTACCACAGATGTAGTTGTAGGTCTAGAATAGACACGGTTTTTTTTAAAGGAGGAAACCATCTCTTCGGCAGTGTCTGTCGTTGAGGTGGAGTTCTCCGATCACTGTATGATTATGTTTTCTTTGAATGTTGCAGAGTCCCTCCAGATGGAGAGAGGCATATGGAGGCTGAATTCTACTCTCCTGGAAGAAGCAGAGATAAGACAGGCCTTCGAGGATTTCTTTAGAGCCAGGTGCCTTTGTTGGATCTAGTTGGTACACATCTTTGCTTCTTGAAAGGGATTTCGGGCGGTACCGCTCGCCCGACCCTTACAGTACCTGTAAGATGTCAGTGAGTTATTAGGTGGTGACAGGACTGGTAGATAGTACAGGCTCCCTTATGAGATCCAAATCAGGGATCCTGGAGGTCATCAGATCATTTTATTCGCAGCTTTTGGGTGAGCAGGATCTAAACCGAGACAAAATATCGGATTTCCTGGCTGAAACCAGGAGTCAGGAGTAGACCCCTCTCTCTGTGTTTTGACAGTCGATCAAGGAAGAGGAAATGAGATTGGTGATTGGTGGGTTGGCTATCAAGAAATCGCCAGGTCCTGATGGCTTAACATCTGAGTTCTATAAAACCTTTAAGGGAACCCTAGTTCCCCTGTTGACTGCGGTGTTTAATGAGTATCTGTCCTCAGGCACTCTGCCAAAATCAATGGGAAGGTCTGCCTTGATTATTCTGTCAAAGGGTAAGGATCCGACCCATGTTGAGATCTGGTGTCCGATAGTGCTCCTCAATACAGACAGAAATGTTCTCGCAAAAGAGCTGTTTAATCGGCTATTGAAGTTTGCACCCCAGCTCCTTTCGTTGACCCAGCATTGCTCTTTTCCAGGTCGCAGTAATTTTAGTGTTGTTCTCAGTGTCAGAGAGGCAGTGGAGCAGGGAAATTCTGGCCGATGGGAGGGGTACATCCTGTGCTTGGACCAGGCCAAGGCTTTTGACCGGGTGAACCACAAGTACCTTTGGTCAGTTCTTCTGAGCTTTGGCCTACCAGGGGAGTTTGTCAATTGGCTCCAGACCCTATATGCTGGGGCAGAGTGTTTTTCACTGGTGAATAGTTTGACTGGAACCCCCTCTGAGGTTGGGTCTGGTGTTCACCATGGTTGTCCCTTAAGCCCCTAGCTATATGTTTTCGCGATTGACCCCTTTCTTAGGCTGTTTGATCGTGGACCATTGGAGGGGGCGGGGATGGACTTGGAGGGGCTGGAAGCCACTCAGATGGTGGTTGCGTACGCGGATTACGTCAATATCTTCGTCTCCTCTAGAGGGGAGGCAGAGTGGGTGATGTCAGAAATTGAGCATTACTCACGGGCATCTGGGTCCAGGATCAACCGGGACAAGTGTGAAAGTCTCTGGCTGGGGGGGGTCCCAGTTTTGATCTCCCGGGCACCCTCCCAGAGCCCAAAGGGTCTTCTAAAATCGTAGGTGTTGAATTTGGCTTGGGTGATTATCCCAAGAAAAACTGGGAAGTTAGGCTGTCAATAGCTGCCCAGAAGGTTGGCCAATGGAAGGGATGGTCTTTATCCCTTAGGGAAAGGGTTCACTTGGACAAGGCCTACCTCATGCCCATATTGTTCTACCATGGCAGTGTATGCATTTTGCAAGAACCTCTCTAGACTCGGGTCTATAGCCTGTTTTTCCAACTGTTATGGGGAAACAGGCTTAACGTAATCAAGAGGGAGGTTACATACCTACTGAGGAGACAAGGTGGGTTAGGTATGGTAAACCCAGTACTGTTTCTAGTAAACACCTTTATTAATATAAATTTGGCGAACCTCTTTGAAAGAGAAAGAGCTCCTCTCTGGATATCCTCCTGCAGGGGATGGTTTTGGCCTTTCTTCCAGGAATGGAAGACAGGAGGCCAAGTGAAAAATTTGCATACACTCCATGGGCACCTCCCGGCTTATGCCGCCCCAGTTCTGAAGGTTGTACGTCAGTGGGGTCTGAGAGTGTGGGAGTGTGGACCTTGTCCAGAAATTTTCTTGACAGGAAGGTCTTGTTGACTTGCTTCAAGGAGTTTCTGGTGCTCAGGAATTCCCAAGTAAAGACATCGGGGTGGGTTTAAGACTTTTAAATTCGGTGAGGATTCCCCAGAAGTTTTGGGATCTGGCTTGGCACTGCTTCCATGGGAAGCTCTATGTAAGGGACAATCTGAAGCACAGGAACTCCGATGAAAGAGGTTGTCCTCGGGAGTGCAGTGGCATGCTTGAAAGCATGGACAATTTCTTGCTTCATTGTCCCTTCAATACAGAGGTTTACAAACGGGTAGGAGTCTCCATCGGTTGGCCCAATTTGGCCAGCCTCTCCCATGCTGGGTAGGCGTGTTAGATGGAACTAAAACGTGGGCACTACAACACTACTCCGATTTTCTTTATAAATCTTTACTTTGTAAATAACCGTATAAACAGATGAAATCAGCAACAGTATAAGTTCAACAGTCTATTTGTCTTTCAATGGCTCCGCCTGATATCAGTCTCTGTCCTTTACGCGTCTCCGGACGCTACGGGGTAATAGCGGCGGGCCTGGCAGGGGTTCTGTAAACGGCTGAAGGCTCACCTTGGCAGTATGCGCGGTGTCCAGTTAGTCCACTCTTTGGGTCGTTGAGCCAAGGGTGCTTCTCTCGCGTAATGGCGACAGCCTGGTCAGCGTTGTTCCCAGTCTCTCACTCATGGTACCATATAGCAGTCTGCTGGATATGACTCCTAGGTTCTTGTTTTCTTACACCCAGTCTGGAGCTCCTTAGGCCTCATGCACACTTCCATCACCGTTTTAGCGGCCGTTTTTGATGGATCCGTGTGTCCGTTTTTGTTTCCGTGTGCACTCCGTTTCCGTTCCGTGTTTCCGTTTAAAAAACGGATGTGAACTTCACTTGAACCTGTCACATGTCCCAGGAAACACCAATAGAAAGGTTACAAGAAGTTTTTGGTGCTGTTTTCTTAGCTTTCAGAGCATAGAGAACAGTTTGAGATTACTCTGCTTGGCTTACTTTGGATTTACGGGTCGTAATTACGACCCGAAATAGCGGGCCCATAGACTTCTGTTAGCCACGGGTACCTTCCCGATTTCTCACGGGAAGGTGCCCGAGCCGTTAAAAAGCTAGAACATGTTCTATTTTTTTTATTTTACGGGCCGTGCTCCTATACTTTATAATGGGAGCACGGCTCGGAAAAACGACCGGCTGACCCGTGGCCGGCCGTGCTCATCTCCTGAAATACTCTGTGCTGCCTTAAACTCTGTGGACAGGTCAGGATCCTGTTTCTTTTAAATGCTGCTGGGGAACCCGCTCGATCCACGATATAAGGCTGCGCTACAGTGCAGCATTTAAAAGAAACAGGATCCTGACCTGTCCACAGAGTTTAAGGCAGCACAGAGTATTTCAGAAGAGGAGCGTGTGATTGGCTGCAGAGGCCGCGGCAGCCTGTGATTGGTTGCAGAGGTCGCGGCAGCCTGTGATTGGCTGCAGGGCCCGCGGCAGCCTGTGATTGGCTGCAGAGGCCGCGGCAGCCTGTGATTGGCTGCAGAGGCGGTCACGTGACGAGCGTGACTGCCACTACAGCCTGTGATTGGCTGCAGCGAGCGGTGACATGGATGAAACGTCATCGCTGGAGGCCGGACAGGAGGAATGTAAGTATGAACGTATTTATATATTTTTTTTATTACATTCAAATTTTATTTTCCGCACGCCGAGCATGGTACTGTCAAGGTTGCTGAAAGAGTTAGTGCAGTCCATTAACTCTATCAGCACCCTGGACAGTACCATGCTCGGTGCACGGAAATTACAGGTTCGGTCAGAACTAGTTCGGTCCGAATCGAACCTTTTCGTGAAATTCGGCGAACTAGCCGAACCGAACTTTTCATAAGTTCGCTCATCTCTACTAGAAATAATACAGAATACAACTGTGCAAGGTCTACGCTACCCTCTGACACACTTGAAACTGCGCAAAGTCTATACCGGTCAGAATTTTGGGATTGCAAAGCACATGTTATAAGACAGCAGGTCAATGCGAAAATAACATTACTGTGGGTGTGTAAAGTTTACCTACTGAGAATTACATACAATGGAACAAAAGAAAAGCATGCTCAGAAAACAAGCAGTGCAATGTGTGAATTTACTTACTTATGTTGTGACGCTGGGCACTAGTTCCCTGTTGCCATCTGCGTGTCAAAAGCTCCTTGGCAAGCTCCTCCCACGCGGCGTCCTTTTTATAACGGTCGTGGTAGCATTCTGTGCCCGTATCCCACAGTTCTGGGTGATCCTGCACCAATGCTATCATTCTTTCCACAGCCATCTTCAGAACTGAATGGCTACTGTAGACTGTGAGTCTGTGAACTTTGACCCACCCAGCCGTTGCTATGGCAACGGATCAGTCAAAAACGGACAGCACACGGATGCCTTCAGTGTGCCATCCGTTTTTTTCACTGACCCATTGACTTCTATGGGCCACATGGTCACTGAATCACTGAGCAAAGTAGGACATGCTCTACTTTGCACGGAACGGAACAACGGATCAGTTTAAATAACGGAAGTGTGCATGGGGCCATTGCAATGAATGGGTTCAGGGTGCTATCCGTGACAAAAACGGATAGCACCCTGAAGGAAAAAACTGAAGTGTGCATGAGGCCTTATCCTGCTGCTCTCTCTTTCTGTCTGTCTACTTTAACTTTCAATATCTCTTCCCTGAGCTCATATCTCATGCTCCTCCTCTCTCTTTCGTCATGGCCGTTCTGCTATGCACTTGCTAATCTCTCCACTGTTCCGTTTCTAGCTCTTCCCCCTTTAACCCCACATTTTCATGTCCAGTGTAATCTGTCCAGCAACTCACAGCAACTACTCTACCACCATCAAGTGGTCACTAACGATATAACAGGCATTATACAATAGTAAGTAACGAACAATGCTTCAACCTCCTACAAGAATAGGAGGAAGGGGGGGGGGGGGGGAAGTAGACAGACACCCAAGCACTGACAAAAGGGGGGAAACAGAAGGGGGCTTGGACCCCTGTGACCGACATTGGGAAGGGGGCTATTACCCCTATCGTACATGGGGGTTGGGTCCCCTACGATATTGTGGGTATGGAGGGGGCTGATACCCCTATCACCCAAGGGGGCTGGGACACCCAAAATCGGTCCGGTAAATGTGGGGAGTGGGACCACTTCCACAGCATGGGGGCTGTAACCCCTCCTACAGGCCTATGGGGCATTCAGAGACCTTGGTGGTAGGGACCATTTCACTTCTTTTTTAGTTAGTTTAGTGGTTAGGAATTTTACGTGGAATGCACAGTGTTTAGTTTCAACTCAGAGCAAAATCCTCCTGGGGGACGAGGTAATTAGGAATATCATGGGTGACCTGGTGAAGGTCCGGTCTCAGGAAGTTGTGAGACTGGGTGCCCCCAATCTCTCTCACCTTTGGAGGGGCTTTAACTTTAGGGTGCCCTAGGTTGAACCAACCGGTGAGGGGCAAGTTGTCCCTGAGTGCTAGACTGAAGGTAGGGGTTTGCACCTAGCCACAACACCGGGAAAAATAGAACGATAGGGATATAACGAGGGACAGCAAGAGGGAAAGATTAGTTTTTCAAGGTAATTTACGGATAGAGGATAGGGTGAGCTGGAAAGGTCTAGCGATAGGGGACCGAGGTGGTGGCTGGGGTATGGCTCTGGCCTCTGGGCTGGTGCTTTGGAGGACCTTCCTCTTTCTCCCCTCTGGTGGTGGGCTGGATAAGCATAAGTAGATTTTTGTTCCTAAAAACTGAAAAAGGGTCCTAGAAGTGGCCAAACTTAGGTTTTCGGGAAGGTTTTGGAGTAGGGTATTATGTTTATATGGTATAGTATGAGTTATGTTAGGTTAATAGTGTTATATTGTTATATGTGTGTGTATGGGTTTTGGTGACTGTGTAAGTAAGTTGGGGCATTAGATAGGTGGGGTTGGGGGCTGGGGGGGTGTGTACCCAGCCTGATCTCGGACTATGTGGACATGAGAGGACATGAAACGGGGGATTGGGCTGGGGTGTTTTCGGATATGAGTTATTATTAAAGAGGCTCTGACACCAGATTATAAGTGCCCTATCTCCTACATAATCTGATCGTCGCTGTAATGTAGATAACAACAGTGGTTTTTATTTTGAAAACGATCATTTTTCACCAAGTTATGAGCAATTTTAGATTTATGCTAATCAGTTTCTTAATAGACAACTTGGCGTGTTTTTACTTTTTACTAACTGGGCGTTGTACAGAGCAGTGTATGACGCTGACCAATCAGCATCATACACTTCTCATTGTTCCAGCCCAGCATGATCCGCAGCACAGTGTCATTGTGCAGTGAAAGAAGCTGAGCTGGAACAATGAGAAGTGTATGACACTGATTGGTCAGCATCATACACTCCTCTGTACAACACCCAGTTGGTAAAAAGTAAAAACACGCCCAGTTGGTCATTAAGAAACTAATTAGCATAAATCTAAAATTGCTCATAACTTGTTCAAAAATGATCGTTTTTCAAAACAAAAAACACTGCTGTTATCTACCTTACGGCGCCGATCAGATTATGTAGGAGATAGGACACTTATAATCTAGTGACAGAGCGTCTTTAAGCCCTTCCTGACATTTGTCGTAAGTATACGTCATGGAAAGCCAGTGCTTCCCGCAAAATGTCGTATACTTACGACAAACGGGAAAACGG
This sequence comes from Rhinoderma darwinii, assembly GCF_050947455.1. Lineage (NCBI taxonomy): Eukaryota > Metazoa > Chordata > Amphibia > Anura > Rhinodermatidae > Rhinoderma > Rhinoderma darwinii. Next base: position 88,548,118 of record NC_134693.1, on the reverse strand, counting down.
TTATAGTAAAAAATAAGAACGTTTTAAAGTAAAGATGGCTGCTGTTCATAACAGCAGGCCATCTGTACATGATGCCCAGGGGAGTGTCGCCTCCCCCTGCATCGGCGATCGCTGCCATTGGCCGGTCAATTCAGACCGGCCAATTGTGGCTGTTTGCGGCTTTAGCCAAATACTGTGCCACAGGGCACAGTTATATAGTGGTGATTGGTGCTGTCCAAGACAGCACCAATCCCTACCATGTATCATGTAAAAAATGGCGGCGATGCCACCCCCCCCCCCCCAATTGCCACGGTTGGTCGGTGGAGCGGTGGGCAGAGCTGGTGGGACTGTCTGTGAGCTGATACCGGTTTTGGGGCCTTCTGTACTGTGATCCTGCTGTGACGTCTTCATTCGTCTGCTTCCTTTTTTAGCAGCAGCACTAGTTTTGTTCCTAAATTTCTTATCCCTGTACCCCTCCCCCTCTTTTTTTTGTAAACAAATTTTATTGAGTTTTAGAACATTATTACAAAAAAGAAAGAAACTCAAATATTATATATCAAAATTGATCCATGAGAAAAGGAGATGTACAATAACAGCAACATATTGCAGAAGATATGACAGAGAATACAGTATTCTACAACATTCACAGTATCACAGATGTGCATTGAGGTACTTGTTACAAATAACATTAGATCACAGTAACTAAACAATCAAAGTTAACTCCCCCCCCCCCCACCATAGCTCAGGGCCCATCAGTTTTCAATTAATCTCCAATAGAAACCAATGTACGAAAATAGGACATCAGATCAAATATATCTACATGTTCAAGCTTCATGTACCCCCTCTCCTTGCAATAGACCTTCACTGAGGCCCCAGGTTACCTAACGTCCCCGCAACCGCTCTTGTCAAATACCAGGGCGTGTAATGAAATGGTGCCATCAATTCCACAATCTCGCTTTGTTGATAATGCTTGCAGATAAAGATCTTCCATTTCTGGAAGAATTTGGAAGCTTTGGCTTCCGGTGTATGCTCTATATCTAACTTATCCATATGTATACCCTTTTTCATCTGGTACATTAGGTCTGTAAGTGAAGGTATAAGGGGCGTAAGCCATCGAGCCAATAAGCATCTTTTAGCAATCAGCAAATATACATGTAGGGCTTGTGGCACACTAGGAAGATCGGGAAAGACATGGAACAGCAGAGATAGTGGGTCCAGGGTAAGTGAGATTTCCCAAGTATCCTTTATAAATTGCACTATCTCGGTCCAATACGGAACGAGTTTGGGACACTTCCATAATCCATGCAGAAGATCAGTTTTGGGGGTGGCACATCTTGGGCAAGCCACCAGTCTATCAGGCGCATTTGGATGTGGGTGTATATTGAAACCATAAATAGCGCGATGTAGAAACTTAAAATGTGTCTCACGCCATTGCGCATTTACTACCGCTTTTCTCACTTTTAACCACCCTTCCAGGATTTGTTGAGATAATTCTGAGACCGGGAACTCTCTGTTCCATGCTTTAAACAAAAGTGCTGCCGTAGACCTCCCCTGTTGATCACGAAACGTTTTATAAAGAAGCGATAAGGAGGTTTTAGATGGAGGAGACTCAATCATAGAATCAATAGGGTTTTCCAAACACGCCTGTGTCACATCTCGACTTAGGGAGCGTATAAAAGAGCGTAGCTGACAGTAAGCCAACTGATGATGCAAAGGGACATTAAATGTATCTACCAATTCCTGAAAGCTCCTTACACGATTTTCAGAAGGGTGTAGAATGTGCCTAAGTGTTGTGATGCCCAAAGCACGCCAATGCCGAAAATCAGAGTTTTCTCTCCCCTGTGAGAAACCCGGGTGTCCCCATAGATTCATGTGTGGGGATAGACGCTGAGGGAGCCCAAATGAAGACCTAAGGAACTTCCATGCCATTATAGCATTTCGTAATAATATGCGTCGTCTCACATTATCAGGAAGCATACCAAAAGCAGTATGCAATAATGATGACAACTGCAGCGGGTACACCACTCCTGCCTCTAGGGAATAGTTGGAATAGAAGTTAGATCGCTGCAACCAGTCTATCCTGTGACGAGCCAGGCATGCTAAATTGTACCTACGGAGGTCAGGGAAATTAAGGCCCCCTAGGTCTTTGGGTAGCATAAACTTCCTCAGCGCTATCCTTGGTCGTTTTTGAGACCAAATAAAGGAAGTAAAGGCAGCATTAAGTTTCAAATATCAGTGTGTTTAAGGAGAAGGGGTATAGTCTGCATCGGGTACAGCAATCTGGGAAAGCTTATCATCTTAAGTAAATGACATTTAGATAATGGCAAGCTGCGCCACCTCGTTAATTCATTAACCAATTTAGACAACAGGGGAGGGTAGTTGAGAGTATATATGGAGTCTGGGGTACGGCTATATGGATTCCCAGATATTTGATTGAACTTTTGGCAATGGTCACCGGGATGTTTAAAGTGGACCAGTTAGCTGAGACCCGTGTCCGAGACAAATCTAGGATTTCACACTTCGCCACATTCACCTTAAACCCGGAGGAGGCCTCGAAAGCCCTCAGCAGGTCAAAAACCCGAGGAAGATCCCTAAGTGGGTCTGATAAAAAGACCAAAACATCATCTGCAAAATATGACGCCTTAACTACTGTCGAGCCTACCGTTATACCATGAATATTCCCATCAGCCTCCAATGTCCTAATAAAAGGTTCAAGGGCTATGTTAAAAAGAAGAGGGGAAAGCGGACAACCTTGTCTGGTGCCCTTAGATAGAGGAATAGGGGATGACAGAAAACCAGGAGTGTATACCCGTGCTGACGGTTCTGTGTAAAGTGCGGTCAAGTATGTGCGAAAAGGGCCCACTATATGCATGGAATCTAGAGTCCTACCCAACCATCCCCAGTCCACCATATCAAAAGCTTTTTCGGCATCCACGGTAAGGATCGCTGGGCATGGATGAGCAGAAGTATTAAGATTTACGTCATCTAGTACCCTCAGAATTCTCCGTATGTTTGACACTGCTGAGCGACCCTTAACGAAGCCCACCTGGCTAGGAGAAATTAACCTGGGGAGAATGAAGGCAAGTCTATCTGCCATTATTTTAGACATCAACTTCAGGTCCAAATTAATTAACGAGTTTGGTCGGTATGATGATGCTAGAGCAGGATCCTCATCCTGTTTCGGCAAAACCTTTATATATGCGACATTAGAGGCTGGTGGAATCGGCTGCCCAGACAGGTAACCATTATATAGTTCAAGCAAGCATGGAGCCATTTGATCCCTCAGAGCTTTGAAATATTCCCCAGTATAACCATCGGGACCTGGCGCTTTATTGAGTTTCAAGGAATTGATAGCAGATTTGAGCTCATCTTCCGCAATTGGGGAATCTAACAAGACTTTCTCTTCCTCGGTAAGAACAGGCAAGTTTAGGGAGTCTAAAGAAAGAGGAGTCACCCCATGTGTGCTCTGGCGACTAGCGTATAAATTGGCGTAAAAATCCCTCAAGATGGAATTGATCTGTTTGGGGTGATTCTGCATCTGGCCCAATTGATCCTTCAACCTAGCGATAACAGAGTGTGACCATGGACCTTTTGAGAGCCTAGCCAGGAGACTGCCTGCCTTATTGCCAAATCGAAACAAATTTGCCTCTAAGGCCGAGTGCTTCAATTTCTCACCCTTATCTAACCATTGCTCGTAGTCGTTTTTGGCTTTTTTCCAGGATTCTCTATTAACTGGAGAAGGCGAATTCTGGAAAAGAGTGTAAGATGCCCTGAGAGTTGCACTGTAAGTCTCAATTTTTTGTTTAGTAACTTTCTTAAAATTAGTGACATATGCCATAATGTGGCCCCGCATGACTACCTTTGCTGTATCCCAATAAAGCTGAGTCTTATCTGCATGGGCTCCATTTGTCAATTCAAACTCCTGCCACCATCCTTTAAGTTTGACTTGGAAGGATTCCTCCGTAGCCAGATTTGACGGAAATCTCCATAAGTAATCAGTACCATGGGGGAAGCAATCATGTACTTCCAATACTACAGGGGAATGATCCGAGATAAGCATCTGCTCAATTGCACACCCTCGCATTCGTTGCAGTAAAAGTGGAGATGCTAACATATAGTCGATGCGAGACCAGGATTGATGTGGATGTGAATAATGGGAATACTCCCTACCGTCTGGGTTATGGAGTCTCCAGATATCTGTCAAATCGGTGGCGGTAAGGAATTTTTTAAATATAGTTTCACTTGTGATCAAGGGGGCCCTCCCGCCCTGAACTGCGGTGGTCCTATCTTCACTCGGGTGTAAAACGACATTTAGGTCGCCTCCTAAAAAAATTTGCGGATGTCGATCTGCTCCAATTGTAGTGCTTAAATTAAGAAAAAAGGATGAGCTACGCGTATTTGGGCCATAAACATTGTACAGACTGATTCGTTCTGTGGAGCCAGTAAGTAGCACATTTATCCAGCGACCTTCCGAGTCTCTGGACACCTGTGTCACTGTTGAGGAAAACTTTTGGTGTACAAGAACAAGAACTCCAGCTTTCAAATCGACAGCCGAGGATCCGAACACTTGGCCTACCCATAACCTTTTCATCCTAAAGAAATCTGCCTCTGCCAAGTGCGTTTCTTGTAAGAGCGCTATGTCTGCACGCAAACGCTTCAGGTGACGCAGTACCATCATTCGTTTATGTGGAGATCTTAGTTCTTTGACATTCCAGGATATAATTCTCATATAATTTTTCTCCGTCTGGAGAAAAAAAGGTTCAAGCTGCAGAGGCGACAAGGCTTCTTTACAGTGAGAACTGTGAATCTATGGAATAGTCTACCGCAGGAGCTGGTCACAGCAGGGACAGTAGATGGCTTTAAAAAAGGGTTAGATAATTTCCTAGAACAAAAAAATATTAGCTCCTATGTGTAGAAATTTTTCCTTCCCTTTTCCCTTCCCTTGGTTGAACTTGATGGACATGTGTCTTTTTTCAGCCGTACTAACTATGTAACTATGTAAGATGCCCCTGAGCATGGATTCCCACGACATAAACTGCCTCATCAACCGTTTAACTAGAAACAATAAAACAATCCCCGCACTGAAGGTGTGGATTAATACCTTATCTCCCACCCATTGGTGCAATAAGACTTCGCTTATTTCCGACACGCAGAAATACATTACCAAGAAAGCAACTAGGGTATGTATCATAGAACAATTACATTCAGTAGCCTTCCATTCCCCCCTACCTAAGTAGAATCAACTGGGGTAGCTGAATAAAGAACAACATGAAACAGTTAGTATGTCCATACCACATCTTCCATATCGGCAAGGCTCATAGGAAGTGAAGACCCGCCATCCAGACCATTCTCACTTGATCTGGCAGGTAATATAATAGCCGACTCAAAGCAGGAACTCATCGGTGAATAAAGAACGACTCTGTCCGTCCGTGTTCACCATCGAAATCTTGTCAGGTATCAGCTGAAACCAGACGCCCCACCCGCTGAGGCTTCGGAGAAGATGGAGGAATTGTAGTAATGTCCCGACTGTCTTCTATACTCTGCCTCAGAAATCCAGGGGCTGAGCGAAGAGGGGGCGTAGGGGAATCCTTCGAAGTTGAGGGCTTCAAGCTTGCAAGGGCCGCTTCCGGAGACTGGAACGATTCGAATGATCCATCCGATTGAAAAACTTTTAGAACCGCAGGGTACAGTAAAGCGAATTTCATCTGGCGCTTGTACAGATCTGAGCAAATTTGAGAGAATGCTCGCCTTTTCTTAGTAACCTCCGCCGAGAAGTCTCCAAAGATAAGGATACGATGGCCTTTGTAATCTAATCCATCTTTTCTGTTCTTGAAGGATTTGAGCACAGACATCTTGTCAGAGTAATCTAGGTATTTTACAATTACTTGCCTCGGGCGATCTCTCACTGTATTCACATCACTGCGGTTATCCGACTTTGCCGCACGCAGATCAGCTCCAATTCTATGTGCTCTTTCCTCCCTGCATGGATGGTGTATGCCCAAAGCTGCCGGCAGATCCAGCTCACATAGACGTCTCAGATCTTTAGCTGGCACAGATTCTGGTAAGCCGACGATGCGCAGATTATTCCGCCGAGAGCGGTCCTCTAGATCTTCTACCCGCTCCCACAATTTCTTGTTTTCCAACCGGGTATCTCGTACGAGTTGATGTAGCTCCACAAGTCCAGAATCTATATTCTGAATCGCCGTTTCCAGCGTATCTAGACGTTCCTCATGCTGTGCCACTGAGGTATGCAGGTGTGATAATGAGGTTTCTATCGTTTTAGATAGGGATTCCTGCAAATCCGGGCTAATTAATTGTGCCACCTGTATCGCCAGTTGCTTGTAATCAATGACACAGGATGTGTCGCCTGTGCCCCGTACTTGTGAGGAGCTGAGCTCCGAGTGTTCAGGCAAGACACCAGGCAGGTCTGGCCCATCCGCCATATTGGGCGGTTGTTCAGCCACGCGGCCTGATTTGCTTTGCGTCTTGGATTTCCCCATTACTGAGACAAATCTGTCCATGCACTCACCGGTCGATCGGGTACTGCGCCCGGAAGATGGCTGGGTGATCTGTGCTTCCCCAGAGAATGTAAGTACGATCTGTCAGGGAGATATGTGGAACGGAGGCAGGAGCGCTGTCAGGCGTGCATCTCTACATGCCGGGGCCGGAACCGGAAGTCTTTCCCCTCTTCCCCTTTTTACGTCCTGCGGCCGCTGAGTGCGGATCAGTGACCGCCATCACTGATCACTCTGTGCGCTCAATTTTTGGAACAGGTCTTTTTTTTCTGTTTTCTGCACCGTCTTCCTGTGTGCACCCTGTGGCCACTGAGTGCCAATCAGTGACCGCCATCACTGATCAGCATCTGTGGTCATTTTTTTTACGCAGTTTTTTTTTTGTCTTTTTGTACCCATTGTACACACCATTTCAGTGTGTGCATCCTACGGCCGCTGAGCACTGATCAGTGACCGCCATCACTGATCAGCATCTGTGCTCAATTTTTGACACAGTTTTTTGTTTTTTTTTACCTTTTTTTTACTGCACCATCTTTTGTGTGCACCCTGCGGCTACTGAGTGCTGAGTCTATAATCAGCCTCAGTTGTCACTTGTTGACGCAGGTTTTTTTTGGGCCTTTTTTTGTTGTTATAAAACTGTAAAAAAAAGGGTATCGTTAGGGCGTTAGAGTAGCGGACGTTTACTGACGTTCGTTTTGTAAAGAAAATATATAGCAGAAGTTCTAGCTATATATTTTTTCTACAGTTTTAGAGTAAATTTACAGCATTATAGTTAGCGTCAGTTAGTGACGAACATTCAGTTTTTTTTTTTACTGAAGTTCATTCACTAAACTTTTGATAGCGTAGCAACAGTTTTAGAGTACATTTACAGCGTTATAGTTAGCGTTAATTAGTGACGGACATTCCGTTTTTTTAACTGCAGTTTGTTCACTAAATTTTTGATAGCATAGCGAAAGTTTTAGTAGTAAATTTACAGCATTATAGTTTGCGTCAGTTAGTGACAGACATTCAGTTTTTTTTAACTGAAGTTAGTTCACTACATTTTTGATAGTGTAGCGACAGTTTTAGAGTAAATTTACAGCGTAAGTGTATGTTCACACGCTTAGTAAAAAACGTTCGTAAATTACGGAACTGTTTTGAGAAAATCAGCCTCTGAATTTGAGGCGTTTTTGAAGCGTATTTGCAAACGTTTTTCATTTCGAGGCGTATTTTGCAACGTTTGCTGATGCGTAATTGAGCAGTTTTCCAAGGCGTTTTTTCAGGCGTAATCCAGGCGTTTCAAAAACCAGCCCACTAGGGGCTGTACTTCTGGCCTAGGCCTACAAAAACTCAACCCAGAATTATCAACATACCTTTTTTGGCTTAGCAGTGTTTATTGAGGAGCAATACACAGATTAACCGAGTGCATTTTGATTGTAAAATGAGTTCTCAGAACTTACCAGGGCCATCCCAGCAGGAGCAGCAAGGAGAACATGTGCCGGAAAGGTGCATTAAAGTTTGCCGTCGCCATATGGCGTCATTGATGCGAATTGTGGTCTATGTAATACGACGGAGAAGAATTTGTGAGGTATGTTTCTTAATTTAGGGATAATGTTGTGAATGTTTTTGGTATTTATTTTATTGAACATTATATTTGGTCACACTTGATGTTTCTCAGGAGCATGAAAGGCGATGGAGGTATTGGGTGCACCCTATTAATCTCCTCCATAATGAAAGGGGACACATTGGCCACCTTTACCAAGAATTAAGACGGTGAGTTTTTTTGGGGGTGTTTGAAGCAAAAGTACATTGATGATATTTCTTCACAATTTATTCTTTACTTAAGCACATATTGGATTAATTTCTCAGATAATGTGTCTTGCATCAGGCTGCATTTGTTGCATCAGTGTGTTTTCGTTTCTAACGACAAATGTGTAAGAAATGAACCTTAAAGGGAATGTGTTGCCAGCAAAACATGTTTTTTTTTTTTAGTTAAACAATTAGTGTATAGGTGATTAAACATTGTTCTAATTTTTTATTTTTTTTCACGAGTCAGGAAATATTATAAATTGGATTCAATTGGATTCTAATTTATAATATTTCCCATTGCTGGTCACTAGATGGAGCCATTCCCAAAATTGCAGCATTGCATGTGGTAAAGCAACCACATTGCTTTATGCTGCAAAATTGGGTAAAAAGCCCTCGCTCTAGTGAGCTCTCAGCATCCCCCCTCCTTTATCCTGGCTAGTGCCGGGAGAAACGAGGGGTTTGAACGGTCTAACCTCCTACACTGTGTGTCGCCATTTTTTGATCTAACACACAGTGTAGAAGGTTTACATACAGTAGTAAACACACACTGAAACACAAACATACATAGAAATCCCTTACCTGCTCCAGTCGCCGCAGCTCCCTCCGGTCCATCCGCTCCGTCTGCTGCCGCTGCTCCATGTGCACAAGTCCGGAAGCCGCGACCGGAAGTAGTAATCTTACTGTCCGGCCGCGACTTCCGGTCCACAGGAAAATGGCGCCGGACGGCGCGCATTTCAAATTGAACTGTGTGGGAGCGGCGCATGCGCCGTTCTCACACAGCGGCGTACATGTTAGTGGATGGAACGGGCCCCGTTCGCAGTCCCTATGGGACTGGAGCTGCCGTATTCCATGTCTGTAAGTGTCGTTAATCGACACATACAGAAATGGAAAAAAAAATGGCAGCCCCCGTAGGGAAGAAAAAGTGTAAAAATAAGAAAAAGTAACACACAAACACACAAATTAATCCAAACGTTTTTAATAAAGCACTAACATCTTTAACATATTAAAAAAAAAATTGTGGTGACACTGTTCCTTTAAAGTGTAGCTAAATGATGAGAAACTTCTGACAAGTCATAGTGACATGTCAGAAGTTTGGATTGGTGGGGGTCCAAGCACTGAGACCCCACCAATCGCTAGAACAAAGCAGCTGAAGTGCTCGTGTGAGCGCTCAGCTGCTTTGTGTCTGTTCGGCTTTTTCCAGAAATAAATATATCGGTGTACGGACTCAATACAAAGTCTATGAGCCAGTACTCCGATACATCGGCTTTCCGTAAAAAGCCGAACAGAAACTAAGCAGCTGAGTGCTCACACGAGCACTTCAGCTCAGAAGTTTCTCAAACGTTTAGCTACACTTTAATTTGTTTGCTTACAACAGTGGTTATTCAAAATTACCTTATTCTTTGTTTAAACTCAAATTTTTAAATGTGAAGTTATTTTCAGAATACATATTAAATTTGTAAAATCTCGGTACATATGGTTAATTTTGTAAGCATTCATGTATGTATGTTGCACATGGTATGTTCTTCAATTTGGATTGGAATGTCCCTTTTTAAAAAAAAAAAAAGCTTAGTTCAGGAAATTTAGACCTTTTGTGTGCGTGTGTGTTATAATGTGTATGTATCTACAGGTACCCGGAGAAATTCCAAGAATTCTGTACGATGTCAATACCCGCATTTGACAGTCTGGAGGATATTTTGTCCGTTCATCTAAGGAGGTAGGATACATTGATGAGGATAACCATTAGTCCTGTGGAGTGGCTGCTGATCACGTTGCTGTGTGTTTGTATTTCTTTAAAGCCTTTGTTTCACCATTTAACAGTATGGTGGATGTGAATCTATTTCAAATTCATGTATGTTTATGTAATATTAATGTGAAAGTTATGCCTCTGTTCCTTGTAATTAGTTGATACTATTTTTTGTTTTTACAGATTTTTGCAACAGGGGAGAGTTATTCATCCCTGCACCTGCAATTCCGGGTTGGAAAATCAACCATCTGCAGAATTGTCAGGAGCACATGCCAGGTGATCTGGCGTATTTGCAGCCCATCGCGATGCCCAGTCCAACTCGGGAGATTTGGTTGCAGGTGGCAGCAGGCTTTCAATCTGTGGCCAATTTCCCAAATTGCACAGGCGCCGTAGACGGTAAGAACGTACGTGTGCAGCAGCCACCGAGGTCAGGATCACATTACTTCAACTACAAGAAGTATTTTTCTGGGGTCCTGATGGCGGTGGCTGATGCCTCATACAAGTTTGTGGCTATTGACGTCGACGGATATTGAAGCACTGGTGACTCCCATGCGCTACTGACATCGGATTTAGGGAAACAAATCCTGCTAGATCAGGTAATTCTACCTCCTCCCCAACCTCTTCCAGGTGGCATGTATCCAGTTCCCTTCGTGATGGTATCGGATGAGGATTTTCCACTGATGCCCAAACTTTTGCACCCATAAACACAAAGGAGACTAGATTCCCGGAGGAGAGTCTTCAATGAGAGGCTGAGCCGGGCACGACGCTTTGTGGAGTGCACCTTTGGAAATCATGGTGAGCAAGTGGAGGGTCTTCACCTGTGCACTTCAGTTGGATGTGTCCACAGTTGATGGGGTCATTAAAGTTGCCTGTGTTCTTCACAACTATGTCCGTGATCACGAGCGAGCTGACGTGGAGGTGGAGACACAGACAGCTTTCCGTGACCCCCCACATCAACTGGGGCTTAAGAAGACCATCCAAACGTGGAGTACCGGTGAGAGATGCCTTCACGGACTACTTAATGAGTCCCGAAGGTGCAGTGCCCCGGCAGGATTCCAGCCACAGTGTTCAGAAGCCGAACCAGGACTAGGCAAAAATGTGTATTGTTTGGATTTATTTACAATTTTGTCCCCAATGGAAAATGTTTATCCTTCCCCCCTTTGTATCCACTATGTGTTGTATATATTTGCCATGTCTTATGTTACTTTGAAAGTTAATACATTTACTTTACTTTTGACATTTCTTACTAAATGAAGTACATTTCTTCAGACAGCTAAATGTATGTGTTGTGTCAATTGTTCCTTGAACGTTACTTTGTTAGGTTTCTTCTTGTGTCCCTTGTTGTTTGAAATAAAACTCAACTCACATGTTTAAGAACGTAAAATAATTTTACTCATTAGAACATAAAAAAGTTAGCATGATTATTCTTTAAACACTCCCCCCCCCCCACCCTCCTCAAAATCACCATTTAAAACAACAAACCCGACTTCCGGTTCCGGCGCTGGAGATGCAGGACGCGAGTGACTGAGCTCCCGCTCCCGTCCAGCCTATTTGCTTATAATAGTCGCTTCGGCGGCGACAATCAGCAGTGAAGTCACCAGCCCTGCACACGGAATCATCACAGGTGGTGCCTGTATGGACAGGTACCTCCTCAGAAGCGCGCAGAAGCCAGCCATGGAAGACTCAGCCGCGGCCGTGGTAAAGGGAGGTAAGATGGCGGCGCTTCCCGCAACTGCGACCCTGCTATACACACAGGAAGATGAGCTGCAGCACCATCAGTCCCAGCTTTCAAGCCCGACAGAGCACATAATGTCCGCTCTTCCTGCAGCTATTGATTATGTAGCCCTGGCCCGAGAAGTAGCCAAACAGATAGCGCCAGACCTGCAAAAGGCGCTGGAAAAAACGGTGCAAGATTCCCTAAACCGCGTGCAGGCGGAGCTGGCACAAGTCACTATCAGAGCTGATGAGTTAGAGCAGCGTATGACGCTGCTGGAGGATGAAAATGAGCGTCTGCAATCCAAACTCAGAGGGGTGTTGTCTGTTACTACGCAGTTGGGGGACAAGGTGGAGGATCTGGAAAACCACTCCAGGAGCAGCAACCTGCGACTGGTGGGGCTGAAAGAAGCGGTGATATCTTCTGATTTGCAACGAGTGTGTGAGAGGACATTGCCAGGAGCTTTAGGTCTTCCCCGTCCCTGCCAGGTGGAGAGGGCGCACAGAGTGGGGCCGGACCCCAGAAACCTCCCAGCAACAGACGACCACAGTTCGCTTCGTCCCAGACAAGTAATCTTTAAGCTGTTGGATTACAATGAGAAGGTGGCACTTATGAAAGCTTTCCGCAGATCGCGTCCCTTGGAAATACTGGGCATGAAAGTGCTACTCTTTGAGGATTTCTCGGCGGAAGTTGCAAAACGAAGGCGGGCTTTCAGCAAAATTTGCACCGCGCTGTTCCAAGCGAAAATACGTTTTAACCTGCAGTACCCGGCAATCTTGCGGGTGTTTCAAGAGAACGGGCGGAACAAGGTTTTCACCACGCCACAGGAAGCGGAGGACGCACTTACGGAGCTTTGTAGGCGCAGACCACAGCAAGAGGAGAGTCACAGTCCAGTACACAGTCCAAATCGCAAGTCAAGAGAAGCCAAACGGAACCGACTAAATATGGAGCGAACCTGGGCAGAAGCTTTAATGCCCACACCTGGAAGATCCCGGGGGCGTTGAGCCGGAAATGGAGGGGACTCTCCGAAACCGCAGAGGCGTACGCGGGACCGCACCCGATCCACGTCTCCTGATTGAAGGACGAAGATCTTTTCAGCACATTTTATTTTCAGCACATTTTATTTAAGCTGATGTGATGATGATTCTGTGGACGCTGTAGACCAATTGCAGATTCCGACCAGATACAGATAAGTTTACAGATAATTTGAAAGTTTTGAGGGAGATATTTGGCGGTAGTATACGGCACTCTGTACCGGTCAACAGCTGGCCTATTGTTATAATGTTACAATGTTATAAGGTTGAAATGTATGCACTCTGGTATTTCCCTGCATTTTCACTACAGGAGATCAGTGAGGGAGTTAGATCAGGCTCTGAGATTTTTCCTGGTGGGTGGGACTGACCGGGAATGAGACAATGCCTCCTCCACGCAAGGGATTAGCTGTATCTGTCACAGATGGCAGACTGGGGGAAATTGTGATAGAAGATATGGGAAAAGGAGGTAGGGAAACCTTGAGGCGAAGCAAGATTCATGTGGATATGTGATTTTAAGTCTGTTTGCATAAAAGTCATGAAGATATAATCCAAATGGACGCTAGGATGTTAAAATTGATGGTATGGAAATGTATAAGAGTGTGCACAGGCGACAAAGAGGTAATGAGGGGGCAAGGGCTGGTGTTACTTCCTCAGGGAAGGAGTCATAGGTGCAGGCTGGGGGGGAGGGGGAGGGAGGGGCGTGTTCTGACATAACAGAAAAAAGTGAAGTCACGTACACCAGTGGGTGTGAAGGGGCTGCTAACCCTTGCCGCAGGTGATTTGAGGGTTTCGTTAGATAAGGGCCGGTTGGCCTTGTTGGTTCTGGCTTATAAGCCAGGTTTTGGTTATGTTGTTAATGTTTATACATGGCTCTTGGAAAAGGACGGATCTGACTCCCCGAACTTAGCACGACTTTTAGGCACGTTAGCTCATCTTATACATGGCCCAATAACATGAAAATAGTCTCTTGGAACGTTAAAGGGCTGAGATCCCCACAGAAACGGACCAAACTTTTACGACACATGAAAATATTGCACCCAGATGTGGCCCTATTGCAGGAAACTCACCTTACCGAGCCGGAGTTTAAGTATTTGCAAAAATTCTGGGTGGAGCAGGTTTTTGGCTCGTCGGCAAGGGAGGGTAAGGCGGGAGTTATAATTTTGGTACATAAAAATTTTGTGTTTACACTGGTGTCTCAGGAGCAGGATGATGAGGGCCGTTGGATCCATCTAGTGATGGAGCATGCAGGGGAAACCATCAGTATTCATAATGTGTATGGCCCAAATACGGTTAACACTGGTTTTTTTGGTCATTTGGAAACCCAACTCCAGCAGGATCGCACTAGGTTTTTGATTCTAGGGGGAGACCTTAACACTGTAAGATCTTCAAAGGAAGATAGGAGCGCAGGGACTAGTTCGCAGAGAAATAGAGATAAGATCTTGACCGACTTTTTAAGACACACGGCCCTAATAGATGCGTGGAGGAGTCTACACCCAGATGCGCGTGAATATACACATTTCTCCCATGTTCATCAGTCATGGTCGCGTATTGATTACTTGCTAGTTAGTGACGCATTATCGCGGCGTTTACGTGAAGCGACAATTGAAGATCTAGGCATTTCGGACCATGCTCCGGTTACCATTACCTCGGCCGACACAGTAGCTAGAGGAACGGATTTTATCTGGAGGTTTCCCGCCTTTCTGGCAAAGGACGAGGGCTTTATACAGAAGCTTAAGGGGTGGTGGATGGAATTTGATGGGGATAATGTATCACATCGCTCGGAACCGTCATTGTATTGGCGTACAGCTAAAGCGGTAATACGAGGAAAAATCATGCAATATATGTCTAATCTTAAACGTAAGACGACCGAAGGATACAAGGCAGCGAGCGACAGATTACGGTGTGCATACACAGCATTTCTACACTCTCCATCACTGCCATTGGGGGAGGAATGGAGGGAAGCCAAGCGACAGTTTGATCAATGGTTAGACAAAAGAGAGAGTATTTACCGGTCCCAATTTGATGCCGATTTAATGCGTTTCGGCAATAAAGCAGGCAAATTATTAGCGCGATTAGCAAAAGGGAGGTATACACCATCGCACATATCAACACTTAACGAGTCAAATGGGACTTCTACCTCAGACCCAAAAAAAATCAATACCATATTAAGTAAGTACTACCAAGCCCTTTACTCAGAAACACCCATAGATCTCCAAAAAGGGAGGGAATTTTTGGAGAAGGTGAAGTTGCCAGGGCTCACCCAGGAGCAAAATGGTCACTTGAGCGCAGAGATTACATTAGAGGAAGTCTGGAGCGCCATTAAGACCTTATCTAACGGAAAGGCCCCGGGTCCAGATGGATTCACAGGGGAGTTTTTTAAATCTCTGAGAGAAGAAATCAGCCCTACCTTGGTGGCATACTATAATATTTTACTAAGCACGGGGGCTTTACCAGCAGAGGCTAAAGTAGCGCATATAAAGGTGCTACCCAAGAAGGGGAAGAATCCTCTTGACCCGGGGGCGTACCGTCCCATTTCGCTGATAGACCAAGATCAGAAATTGCTCACAAAAATTCTGGCCAATCGGCTGGCTATGTATCTACCCATACTGGTAGGAAAGTCCCAAGTAGGCTTTGTAAAGGGCAGGGCAGCAGTGACAAATCTACGCAAGGTGTTGACGGTGCTAGAAACAGTCAGGCATGATCCCCAGCCAGGTACCAGGCCGGCACTTTTAGCGCTAGACGCAGAGAAAGCCTTTGATAACATACAATGGGAATGGCTGGGGATGGTGCTAGACAAAATGAACATTCAGGGAGACTTCCGGGTCTTCCTGAAGGGAGTCTACAATAGCCCGCAAGCACGTGTTCACTCCTCAGGGTTCCTATCAGATCCCTTCCAATTACATAAAGGAACACGACAGGGTTGCCCCCTATCACCCCTGTTATTCAATCTGGCATTGGAACCTATGGCTAGATACCTGGAGGAATCGGATATGTTCAGAGGCATTCAAGTAGGGTCTTGTGCAGTGAAATTAGCCCTGTTCGCTGATGATGTCATACTTTTTATGTCGAATCCTCAAGAGCATTTAGGGAAGGTTTTTCAATTTTTACAGGAATTTGGGCAATGCTCGGGATATAAAGTCAACATAGCTAAGAGCGAACTGCTGGAGTTGGGCAGGCCATTGCCTAAGACCTTTTGGCAATCATTGGGTTGCGGGATATCACCGATTGAGCACTGCATTACTTATCTGGGTATCAAAATAGGGAGGGCACCAGACACTCTGTATGGCCTAAATTATCCCCCGTTAATTAAAAAAATACAAGCGGAACTCACTAGATGGGGCCAATTGCCGTTGTCCCTCCTGGGAAGATGCCATCTGATTAAGATGGTTAGTTTCCCCAGATTGCTATACGCCTTTCAAACACTTCCTCTATTATTGAAGCATGTGGATGTCTCGAAACTGACGGCTTCATTCACTAAATTTATATGGGCAAGAAAAAGGCCGCGCATAGCACTTACCAAGCTCATCATGGGTAAACAAGAAGGGGGTGTGAACTTTCCGAATGTCAGGGGTTATAACGTGGTCTGTCTTTTTCGCCATGTAGTAGATTGGCTTCATGAGACAAGCAATTATTCCAACTTAGATCTGGAAAGGGAGTATGCCTCACTTTGGAACCTAAAAGCTTTGTTACATTGTAGAGTTGCTTCTCTTCCGTGCCGTCTGAAAACCTCCATTGTATTGAGAGATACAGTTCTAGCTTGGAAAGTGGTACGCAAACAGTTTGGGCTACCTCACCTGGTCTCGAAATATATGCCGTTAAGCGGACATCCAGAGTTCTTACCGGGAATAGACAAGGGGGACGGAATTGCCTCATGGGGGAGGGTAGGCATGGCCAATGCAGGGGATCTTATGCACACAGAGGAAAAGAGGTGGTTAACTGGGGAGGAAATCACCACTAAACTCAGACACATAGCAGGGAGGGTCAATTTTTTGCAAGTACTTCAGGTACGAGCATTCTGCACCTCCAGGCTCAGGGATGTGAGTAAGGAAGCTACCTCGCACACTCTGGATGAGGTCATGGGTCCAACAACTGGCAGGGCGACCATTTCTGGACTATATGGAGCATTGAGAGATGGTTTTGTTCGGCCGAAATCAAGGATTAGTTTTAAAAGCTGAGAACGGTGGACTCAGGATCCAGGTATAGGAGAGATCATACTGGGGGGTTGGGAGACGGTACGGAAGAGTGTGATAAATGAGAGCTGGAGGGAAACCTATTTTAAGTTGATGCATGCAGCTATATATGGCTTTAATATTCTGCCTTCACAATCTTTCCCTGACCGCATTACAAGTTGTCCCAAGTGCAATGCACCACTGACGAATTTGTGGCATGCGGTGTGGGGGTGTGTACACACGAAACGATTTTGGGGGATGGTACAGAAGTATATTGAGGACCATTGGAAAACGAATCTCCCAATGACGCCGCAAGCGCTACTATTCCATCAGGCGCGGCCGCCAGAGGAAGAGGGTGCTCGAGGAGTGAGATCACCTCCCGTGCTGGTGCACACTATTCTACTGGTAGCCTTGAGATGCCTCCTGAGTAAATGGCTAGAGGCAGACATGCCGGGTTTAGAAATGATTGAGTCGCGGCTGAAACAGTTATTGGTTCTTGAGAGGGTGGAGGTGGAAAGGAGGAAGGAAACGGGAACCAAGAAGCTATTTGATAAGTGGCAAATATTCATAGAATCGCAATGTACAGCAGCCGAAATAGCGGAAATTGTTAGGCCCTTCCAGTACACAAAGTGGTATTGTACACAGCTCTTGGCAGGCACTTTAGGGGGGTTGCAACTCTGAATCAGCTGGGGGAAAAAGGATGAGTAGAAACTTATTGATGACCTAGGTCGTGTCGGGGTTGGGGGAAGTCATGCTTTCGGTCCATCTGAAGATAGACAATTATGCCATGTTCATGTGTTTATATGTTTATGTGTTATGTTGAATTTAATTCAAAGTTAATTCCATGACAGTAGAGTGCTGCGCACTCATGATGTAACTGTTACGTGAAATGTTTGTAAGAAAATGTGAAAACTGATAATAAAAAAGATATTTAAAAAAAAAAAAACAACAAACCCATTTTAAATTTTAAGGAAATGTAAATACAATTTGGCATATTTACAGCACCTCCACCCAGACAAAATGACAATCATATTTTTGTAAAACGGGTAGGAGAATCATAGTTTGGCAGAGGATAAGTTTGGGGATAACTTGGGGGATAATCAGTGGTGGTGTATTGGGTGGGTGGGTAAGGGTACAATGATTGTAGAAACTGGGAACCAGCAGACGGAATGGAATGGGAGGGTAGGGGTTGAGTGGCTCGGTCTGGGTGGAGGCGTTTAAACATCTTGGGGCATGGGGCATTTGGGAAGGAGCCTCCCTAAGGCCAGAGGTTGTATGGAGGCTGGTGAATAGATGTCCGAGTTCGGGCAGGGGGTCAGCGGACTCGAAGACTGCCACCGCGGCGTGAGCATAAGTCATTAAGTACTGCCCTAGTTGGGGTTGCAGCCGGCGGCAGCGAGATGCAATCCCATAGGCAAAAAATTTGTACTCGTCATCGCCGTCGACCCTCTGGATAAAGTACATGGCGTCTGTCCCTACCTCTAGTTGCCTGTCCATTGTCCGGAGGGTTCTCCGAGTCCGCTGTCAGGTGGAAGGTGTCCGGGTGGGGTGGGGTGGGGGGGGGGCGGACATGTTGGGGTGGCCACTGGCAAAGGGGCGGCAGCAGGTGCTCCTGAAGTTTCTTCGGCCCCCCTCTGCTGCTGTGGCCACGCATGAAGGTCCGGCCTGATCGTGCGAGTGGCCCTCCGTTTCCAGAGGTTCTTGCTGAGAGGTAGATGGAGAGGGTTCCCTCTCCCTCTGCTGCTGTTCCTCTTGTTCAGCAGAGCGCTCTTCTCTACTTCCTGCTCCAAATTATGCAATAACTATTTAGGGAAGAAGCAGGCAGCTTGTATTCTATCTGTAATGGAGTGGCCAGCGCAGTCACCAGATCTCAACCCCATAGAGCTGTTGTGGGAGCAGCTTCACCATATGGTACGCAAGAAGTGCCCATCAAGCCAATCCAACTTGTGGGAGGGGCTTCTGGAAGCATGGGGTGAAATTTCTCCCGATTACCTCAGCAAATTAACAGCTAGAATGCCAAAGGTCTGCAATGCTGTAATTTCTGCAAATGGAGCATTCTTTGACGAAAGCAAAGTTTGAAGGAGCAAATTATTATTTCAAATAAGAATCATTATTTCTAACCTTGTCAATGTCTTGACTATATTTTCTAGTCATTTTGCAACTCATTTGATAAATATAAGTGTGAGTTTTCACGGAAAACACAAATTTTTCTGGGTGACCCCAAACTTTTGAACGGTAGTGTAAGTGTGAGTTTTCATGGAAAACACAAAATTGTCTGGGTGACCCCAAACTTTTGAACGGTAGTGTATATATACATATATAATGAATAAAAGAGAAAGCAGCGCAACTACAGCGGTGGGTGCAAACCTCCTGGGTTGAGGCTAAGAACCATGTCAATACAAAGATTCAAATGAAGAGACAGCACTCCAAGGAAATTGGTGAGAAAAGGTGATGTGTTTTATTCACCCCACAGGCAGGCAACATTTCGATCCATCTCAATGGGATCTTCGTCATGCAATGACTGACAATCTAAGCTGGGTTTATATAGCGCCCGTCTCCTCCCCTTGTGCATCACGTGCGCGCATGCGCATACGTGAGTCGGGGACGCGGATGTAGCGAGTCTCTTTCTAAACAGGGTCGTCCAGCGGTGAGTATTGTCTTCCCTCCAATGTATGTTCTCTGTACATCTACCACATCATCAATGTTTATTACATGTTTTCTCCACATCACCAATTCACATATGGTTTATTCAAGGGCTCTCTGCGTAGATGCCCTCTATGCACCTTAGATATTATACTAAAGTTATGATTACTACAACTGTATCACCTGTTTTCCTATCCGGAGCTTATGCTAATCCACTAATTATACCACTATACTGGGCTATATAAACCCAGCTTAGATTGTCAGTCCATTTTGTGAAGACGCTGTATGAGAGCAATACGTATTCATGTAAAGGTATGCCTACAAATGACCAGGATGACATCCTAACTAAAAAATTTGCTTTATAATTGAATTTGCCAAAAATTTACTGGCGGAGTGCCCTGTTGGGCAGGAGGAACAGCAGCTGCTGATGGAATGGAAACTCAATACCAAAACATGATACTATCCCTTTCTGGAAGTCGCACTTTATTTGTTGGTTTGGTTTAAAAGACAAATGTTGCATAAACAAAACACTGCTAAGATGCGTGTGTATGCATGTACATTTTGGTTGCTCCTCAGAGGCGTTCCAGACTGTCATCACTAAATCCTTGTTTTCCAGATACACACCATTTGCTGTTCAAAGGACTTTTTTTCATTATTATAATAACCTATGTGTACATATTATGAACACTCACCAATTTCCCCCTGCTCCTTGCTTGTGCGGCCCATCCAGTCCGGGTATAGCGCAACACATATTTCCTCCCAGGACTCCTGTATTTGCGCTCTGTTGCTGTACCCGGATATCCCTTTTCCCAGAGATTCACAAACAAGCGTAAGCAAAGGCCAGTTTTGTATTCTCAGGGATTCTTTATTGGACTGGCGCAAAACACAATCACAAACATTCTAAGCTATTGATTTGTAATCATAATGCCACAAACACTTTAACCCCTTAGTGACCAGCCCATTTTAGGCCTTAATGACCAAGCTATTTTATTCGTTTTTCTATAGTCGCATTCAAAGAGCTATAACGTTTTTATTTTTTTGTCTACATAGCTGTATGAGGACTTGTTTTTTGCGGGATTAGTTGTGCTTTTTAATAGCACCATTTTTGGGTACATATAATTTTTATATTAACTTTTATTAACCTTTTTGGGGGGGATTATAACAAAAACCTGAAATTCCGCCATTGTTCTATGCGTTCTTAAATTGACGCCGTTCACTGTGCGACGTAATTAACATGTTACCTTTATTCTATGGCTCGGTACGATTACGGCGATACCACATATGTAGAGTTTTTTTCATGTTTTACGACTTTTGCACAATAAAAACACTTTTGAACTAAAATTATTTGTTTTTGCATCATCGCTTTGCAAGAGCCGTAATTTTTTTATTTTTCCATCAATGTAGTGATTTTTTGGCCTTGTTTTCTGCGGGACAAGACGTAGTTTTGAATGGTACTGTTTTGGGGTGCATGGGACTTATTGATTCATTTTTATTATGACTTTTTTGGGGGGCAATGGAAAAAAAATTCAATTTCGCCATGGTTTTTTGCGTTTTTTCTTTACGGTGTTCACCTTGCGGTTTAAATGACATATTAACTTTATTAATGGAGTCATTACGGTCGCGGCGATACCACATATGTGTACTTTTTTTTTTTTTTTATCAAGCCCCCGGCTGCCATGACACCCCATCGGAGACCCGCGATTGCATTCGCGGGCCGCCGATGGGTGACAGAGGGAGCGCACTTCCTTTGTAAACAAAGTTAAATGTCGCGGTCGCTATTGACGGCGGCATTTAACGGGTTAAACGGCCGCGATCGAAGTAAACTTCGATCGCGGGCATTGGAGCAGGAGCTCAGCTGTCATCAGACAGCAGAGCCCCGACTCCTGCCTGCACGGGAGACCCGTGCAGGACTTAGACTAGGCTGACGTGAAAAGGCATCAGCCTAGCCTAAAGCCCATTAGTGACTCACGTGAAAAGGCGTATTGGTGGTCACTAAGGGGTTAATAAACTTTAAACCTTCTAAGGTTAGTTAGTGCTGTAAAATACGTAATGTCGGCTGCTGGGGTTGTAAATGCGACTAAACTAAACAAAGGATCGATTGTGTCATGTTTACGCATTGCTCTGCTCCAAACACAGAGCAAACAAATGCAATTCCTAGCTTAACCCCTTCCCGACATTTATGGTAAGTATGCGACATGGAAAGCCAGTGCTTCCCGCAAAATGTCGTATACTTACGCCAAATGTTTGGCACCGGCTCAGAAGCTGAGCCGGTGCCATCATCGCCGGATCTCAGCTTTATCTTAAAGCTGACATCCAGCTGTGATGGCGGGGACTGAAATTAGCTTTGATCCCCGCCATTAACCCCTTCAATGCAGCGTTCAAATGTGATCGCTACATTTTAAGCTGTTTGCAGCTAATCGGAACCCCAGCAATGAAATTGCCGGGGTTCTGGTGGCTGCAATGGCAACCGGAGGCCTAATGCTGGCCTCCTGGTCTGCCTAGCATGGAAGCCGGTCAAGATCCGCCCGGCGGCGGTTCCTGATCGGCTTCCGTAGCCGCCGGCAAGATGGAGCCGGCTCAGGAGCTGATCTGGCGTCATCAGCGGTGGAAGTCAGCTGTATGTTACAGCTTACATCCACCGGTAATGGCAGGAACCGGAGCTAGCTCCGATCCCTGCCATTAACCCCTTAGATGCAGCAATCGAAAGCGATTGCTGCATCGTAGCGGTTACTAGCAGTTCGCCAGCCCTGACAGGCAATCAGGACTGGCGACTGCTGCTATGACAACAGGAGACACAATGGTCTCCTGCTCTGCCATTACGGAAGCCGATTAGGCCCCGCCTGGAGGTGAAGCCTAATCGGCTTGCTGTCAGTGAATAACTGACAGATCTAATACATTGCACTACATAATAGACAGTTGGAACTTCAAGTCCCTAGTGGGACTTTAAAAAAAGTGTAAAAAAAAGTATAAAAAAGTGTAAAATAAAGTGAAAAAAATAAAAGTTTGAAAACAATAATAATAAACAGTAATAAAATAAAACACAATCGCCCTTTTTCCCTTATCAAGTCCTTTATTATTGAAGAATAATAATAAACCATACATATTTGGTATCGCCGCGACCGTAACGAACTGAGGTATCAAAATATTATATTATTTATTGCACGCGGTGAACAGCGTAAAAAAAAAACGTAAAAAAACTGTACCAGAGTTTTGGTTTTTTGGTCACTTTGCCCTACAAATATTGGAATAAAAAGTGATCAAAAAGTCGCACGTATCCAAAAATGGTACCTATAAAAACTACAGCTTGTCTCGCAAAAAACAAGCCCGCATACAGCTCCGTCGACAAAAAAAATGTAAAAGTTATGGCGACAGAAAAAATACATTCTTTTTACAAAAAACACAGAAAAAGGCCATACTTACAAATGGACACAGACAGGTCAGAAACGCTGATGAAGGAGAGTGAACAGGTGCATTAAATAAATACTCCCACTAGTCTTGAGGGGAGTGGCGTGTGGTGCATGGGATGTGTAGTAAGAAATAATAAATGAATAGTGTATGTGCAAGTGATAATAATATAAGTGAAATATAGGGGACAGTAATGAGTAAAGTGCCTAAATAAAAATAAAGGAATAATGGGGTGCCAGGGTGTGAAACATGGAAGGATAGTGTGTAAGTCATGAGGCGCAGCGTGTATAGCCAGGTAGAAGCCTATTTGACGCCTTGATAATTCATAGAGCGGGCTACCCTGCTTGCTATGCCAAACAACAGCACACCATGCTCTCCCAGCATCAAAGACCCGGCTGTGTCCAAAAGAAGCAAATATAAGTAAGGGCGGATTCACACGAACGTGAATTGCGTCCGTGCAGGCCGCGTGGTTTTCACGCGGCACGCATGGACCAATAGAAGTCTATGGGGCAGTACAGACAGTCCATGCTTTTTGCGCACCGTTTGTCCGCTGCGTAAAAAGCGCGACACATTCAATATCTCGGCGTATTTCGCGCATCACGCACCCATTGAAGTCAATGGGTGCGTGAAAACCACGCAGGTCGCAAGGAAGCACTTCGGTGCGAACTGCCTGTTTCGCGAAACAGCTGTCAAAAGGATGAATGTAAACAGAAAAGCACCGCGTGCTTTTCTGTTTACAAACATCCAAATGGCGTGTCATAATGATGGCGGCTGCGCGAAAAGCACGCAGCCGCGCATCATATGATGGTGCCTCACAGAGCAGGTAAGTAGCTTTTGCGCAGGCAAAACGCAGCGTGTTTTGCGTGCGCAAAAACGCCACGTTCGTCTGAATAAGGCCTAAGAATGAAAAATACCTGGAGTATTAGTAATCATTTTGGCCAAAAGGACGCAAGCTCGCGATCCACGACAAGGATCCCCAGACTTGCGAGTCCCTTACTCCCTAACTGGAACTTAATGTTCCTGATACACAAACCAAACAGATAAAAACAAGGGGACATATATACACAAAAACACCGAAAAAGGCCATACTTTCTGTTTCTGTTTTTTGGTCACTTTGCCCTACAAATATTGGAATAAAAAGTGATCAAAAAGTCGCACGTATCCAAAAATGGTACCTATAAAAACTATAGCTTGTCTCGCAAAAAACAATCCCTCATACAGCTCCGTCGACAAAAAAATGAAAAAGTTATGGTTCTCACAACAAAACAGAAAAAATACATTCTTTTTACAAAAGTAATTTTATTGTGCAAAAAGTTGTAAAACATAAAAAAGTTCTATAAATTAGGTATGACCGGAATCGTACTGACCCGCAGAATAACGTGAACATGTAGTTTATAACGCATGGTGAATGCTGTATAAAAAAAACCTAAAAAAACTATGGCAGAAATGCGGTTTTTTGTTTACCTGGCCTCCCAAAAAATAGGATAAAAGGTGATTAAAAAGTTGCATGTACCCCAAAATGGTACTAATAATAACTACAGCTTGTCCCGCAAAAAAAAGCCCTCATACCACTACGTCTATGAAAAAAAATCTAGTTAAAGCTCCAATAAGTCATGGAATAAAAAATATACAATTGTGCCGGCCCGAGGGGAACATTTCTTCTGTTTCAAGAGGCGATTTATCATTAGGGAACCGGGAAGGGTAGCGGCCAAACATATCCGCTGGAAGCGACGGTGCCCGTATCATACCAGGACAACACTTTCCCAGCAAAATTCCCCAAACTGCAAAGGTGCGGAGTGTGGACCAAAAGGGGCATAAGAAAGGACACCATTTATCAGTGCGACACCGGCCTGTGCAGAAAGGATTGCTTCACAGCATAACACACATCTATGGATTATTTTATTGTTTTTTTTACCCCATTATTATGCCACCTGACTATGCCCCTGATGTACTCTGCCCAGCTTACATATGTCCCCACATTATAAACGGAAACACCAGCAATACTCAAACAAATCTACTACCAAGCAAAAGCCACCCTCCAAAAGGCAAATGGTGCTCCCTCCGCTCTGAACCCTACAATGTGCCCAAACAGCAGTTTCCTTCCACAAATATGGCATCGTCATACCCGGGAGAAAAATGTAACAATTTTTGGGGTGTGTGTCTCCAGTGGCATAAGCTGGGCATGACATCTTTGTCACTGAAATGGCATATCTAGGGAAAAATATAAATTTTTAATTTGCACCATCCGCAGTGCAATCATTTATGGAAAAGACCTGTGGGTTGAAAATGCTCACTACACCCCTTAATAAATGCCTTGAGGGGTGTAGCTTCCAAATGGGGTCACTTCTCAGGGGTTTCTTTTTATTATTTCACATCTGAGCCTCTTCAGTTGTGAAACAATACTTTGTAAATCTCCAAATTAGGCCTCAATTTTACATGGTACGCTTTCACTCCTGAGCCTGGTCGAATATCCAGGTAACAGATTAGTGCCCCATGTAGGGTGTTTCTAAAACCGGGAAACACAGCATAATAATTAGAGAGCTGTCTTGTTATGGTGGCACAAGCTGGGCACCACATATTGGCATATCTATGAAAAAAAATCCCATTTTCACTCTGCAACATCGAGTGCACACTAATTGCTACAAAACATCTGCAGGGTTAAAATGCTTACTACACCCCTAGGTAAATGCAATGAGGGGTGTAGTTTCCAAAATTGGGTCACTTCTGGTGGGTTTCCACTGTTTTGGGACCACAGGCGCCCAGAAACCAATCTAGCAACATCTGCATTCCAAATGGCGCTCCTTTCCTTCTGAGTCCTGCCGTGTGCCCAAACAGCAGTTTATGACCACATATGGGGTATTGCCGTACTCGGGAGAAATTGCTTTACAAATGTTGGGTTCTTTTTTTCCTTTATTTGTTGAGAAAATGAAACATTTTGCGCTAAGGCTACGTCTTATTGAAGAAAAAGGATTGTTTTTATTTTCACTGCCCAATTCTAATAAATTCTATGAAACATTTGTGGGGTAAAAATGTTTACTACACCCCTAGATGAATTCCTCAAGAGATGTAGTTTCCTAAATGGAGTCACTTTTTGGGCGTTTTCATTGTTTTGTCCCCTCAGGTGCTCTGCAAATGCGACATGGCCTCCGCAAACCATTCCTGCTAAATGTGATCTCCAAAAGCCAAATAGTGCTCTTTCCCTTCTAAGCCCTGCCGCGTGTCCAAACAGCCGGTTATTACCACATGTGGGGTATTGTTTTACTCGGGAAAAATTGCTTTACAAATTTTACTGTGCTTTTTCTCCTTTAGTCCTTGTGGAAATGAGAAACAAAATCGCTAAACCTACATTTTCTTTGAAAAAATTTAGATTGTCATTTTCAGGGCCTACTTCCAATAATTTCTGCAAAAAAACTGTGGGGTCAAAACGCTCACTATACCCCTAGATAATTTCCTCAATGGGTGTAGTTTCCAAAATGGGGTCACATGTGGGAGGTTTCCACTGTTTTGTCCCCTCAGGGGCTTTGTAAATGCGACATGGCCTCCGCAAACCATTCCTGCTAAATTTGAGCTCCATAAGCCAAATAGCGCTCTTTCACTTCTAAATCCTGTCGTGTGTCCAAACAGCCGTTCATTACCACATGTGGGGTATTGTTTTACTCGGGAGAAATAGCTTTACAGATTTTGCAGTGCTTTTTCTCCTTTAGTCCTTGTGGAAATGAGAAACAAAATCGCTAAACCTACATTTTCTTTGAAAAAATGTAGATTTTAATTTTCATGGCCTACTTCCAATAATTTCTGTAAAAAACCTGTCCTGTCAAAATGCTCACTATACCCCTAGATAATTTCCTTGAGGTGTGTAGTTTCCCAAATGGGGTCACTTTTGGGGGATTATCACTGCTTTGGCACCGCAAGAGCCCTTCAAACCTGACATGGTGCCTAAAATATATTCTAATAAAAATAAGGCCCCAAAATCCTCTAGGTGCTCCTTTGCTTCTGAGGCCGGTGCTTCATTCCAGTAGCACGCTACGGCCACATGTGGGATATTTCCAAAAACGGCAGCACCTGGGCAATAAATATTGAGTTGCATTTCTCTGCTAAAACCTTCTGTGTTATAAAAAAAATTGTATTAAAAATTTATTTCTGCAAAAAAATCTGAAATTTGTACATTTCACCTCTACTTTGCTTTAAATCCTGTGAAATGTCTAAAGGGTTAAGACATTTTCTAAATGCTGTTTTGAATACTTTGAGGGGTGAAGTTTTTAAAATGGGGTGACTTTTTTGGGGTCTAATATATAAGGCCCTCAAAGCCACTTCACAAGTGAACTGGCCCCTGTAAAAATAGCCTTTTGAAATTTTCTTGAAAATGTGAAAAATTGCTGCTAAAGTTCAAAGCCTTGTAATGTCCTAGAAAAATAAAAGGATGTTCAAAAAATGATGCCAATCTAAAGTAGACATATGGGGGATGTTAATTAGGAACAATTTTGAGTGTTATAACTGCCTGTCTTACAAGCAGATACATTTAAATTGAGAAAAATGCAAATTTTTGAAATTTTTCGCTACATTTCGGTGTTTTTCACAATTAAATACTGAACATATCGAGCAAATTTTGCCAGTAACTTAAAGTCCAATGTGTCACGAGAAAACAGTCTCAGAATCGCTTGGATAGGTAAAAGCATTCCGGAGTTATTACCACATAAAGTGAAACATGTCAGATTTGAAAAATGAGGCTCTGTCAGGAAGGTCAAAAGTGGCCAAAGAGGGAAGGGGTTAAAATAAGCACATACATAGTGAATATTTGGGACAAACTTTACCACACAAAAAACTTGTCACAAATATGCCCTGAAAAGTTAAAAAAAAACTGTGCATAGCCAGTTAAACTAAGGGAATCCAGGTATAGAGTTTAGAAATATATACAATCACGACATTAAAACACAGAGATTAAAGTTAATAATTGGGACACATAGGCCGTGAGGCCTGAGTGTGCAAAACAGCATCTGTAGATATTGCAAACTAAATGCATGATTCAAAACCGTTGCTAACATTGTATGCATTGCATTATCTAAATTTGAAGAACGTATAGGAAAACACGCACATTTAACCCCTTAATGACGCAGCCTTGTTTTATCCTTAAGGCTCAGAGCCCATTTTTGAAATCGGACATATTTCACTTTATGTGGTAATAACGTCGGAATGTTTAAACCTATCCAAGCGATTCTGAAACTGTTTTCTCGTGACACATTGGGCTTTATGTTAGTGGTAAAATTTGTTCGATATATTCAGTGTATATTTGTGAAAAATTGCCAAATTTAGAGAAAATGTTTTAAAAATAGAATTTTTCTGAATTTAAATGCATCTGCTTGTAAAACAGATGGTTATACCACCCAAAATAGTTACTAGTTCACATTTCCCATATGTATACTTTAGATTGGCATCGTTTTTTTATTTTTTTTTATTTTTCTTGGACGTTACAAGGCTTAGAACATAAACAGCAATTTCTCATATTTTAAGTTCAGTACTGAATGGGCTTTGAGGGGCCTATGTATTAGAAACCCCCATAAAACACCCCATTTTAAAAACTAGACCCCTCAAAGTATTCAAAACAGCCTTTAGTAAGTTTTTTAACCCTTTAAGCATTTCCCAGGAATTAAATCAAACTGGAGGTGAAATTTGCAATTTTTCTTGCTGAATTTCAATATTATTCCATTTTTTTCTGTAACAGAGAAGGTTTTACCAGAGAAACACTACTATATATGTATTGTCCAGATTCTGCAGTTTTCAGAAATGTCCCACATGTGGCTCTAGTTTTCTCATGGTCTAAAACACATACCCCAGAATCAAAGAAGCACCTAGTGCATTTTGTGGCCTCTTTTTTATTAGAATATATTTTAGGCAGCATGCCAGGTTTGAAGAGGTGTTGAGGTGCCAAAACAGTAGGAATCCCCCAAAAGTGACCCCATTTTGGAAACTACACCCCTCAAGGAATTCATGTATGGTTGTTGTAGTTACCATTTTAACCACACAGTTTTTTAACAGCACGTATTTTAATTTGGCGGTGAAATTTAAAAAAAATAATTTTTTCCAATAAGATGTCATTTTTGATCAAAATTTCTTATTTTCACAGGGAACAAAATACCCCATTTTGTTGCCCAATTGGTCCTAAGTGCGACAATACCCCATTTGTGGTGATAAACTGCCGTTTGGGCCCATGGGAGGGCTCAGAAGGAAAGAACCACCACTTGGCCTACTGGAGCTTTTCTGGTGCGAAGTCATGTATGCAGAAGCCCCTGAGGTACCAGTACAGTTGAAACCCCCGAGAAGTGACCCCATTCTAAAAACTACACCCCTTAAGACATTCATCTTGGGGTGTAGTGAGCATTTTGACCCCGCAGGTATTGTGTAAAAGGTAATGCGCAGCAGATGGTGCAGTGTGAGATTTGCAATTTTCTATATATCTATGCCGTTTCAGTGTCCAATATATTGTGGCCAGCATGCGCCACCAGAGATATACACCCCATAAACTGTAATGTAGGTTCTCCTGGGTACGGCAATACCCTACATGTGGCTATTATCAGCTCCATGGGCACACAGCAGGGCTCAGAAGGGAAAGATGAGGGGGATAAGCTGTGCGGAGTGTGTCAGGGTAGATTAAAAATCTAAGGGATGTATGATAAATTTTAAAACACTTTCATACAGAGCCCTGGTTTTTCGGGACATGTGTCACATTGATATATTGTGTCCTCACTTATCTCCCTCTTATAGCAGACGTTGCACCTGTTTTGACTTTTTACCTTCTTGCCAGTTTGGGGAACTTCTTCTGGAAAGTGTTTCCCTGGTACGATGCGTGTGGCCCGCTTCCAGAAGTACTGGGTGCCCCCTTCTTGGTCCTTAAAGATTAGGTTCTTGATAATGATGTGCACGCCAGCTTCTTATACCACATCGCATGGCGCTGTAGGGCTTCAGGACTTGATCTGACAAGTCCACTCCTTCCATGTACCTATTGTAGTCCAGGATGCAATCTGGTTTGGGGTCTCTGTACTGGTACCCCGTACAGGTACATGGGTACTGGTGTGGGCATGTATTGTTGTCAATACAAGGACTTCTCTCTTGTACTTGACACACAATATGTTGCTGCTGGATTGTGCCCAGCTCTCACCCCTTCTGAGTTTTCTGCCCAAGCAGAGTCTTAGGGAGGCCTCTAAGATTTCTTCTAGCAGTGCCGCATGCCGTAGTACTTCTGGAAGCGAGGGACTTGAAGAGCGGGATGCTGGTATAACAATAATCCAGGTAGAGTTGGTAACCCTGGTCCAGCAGTGGGTGCACCAAATCCCACAAATTTTTGCATTGACTCCCAGTAAGGGGGGGCATTCTGGGGGCTGACTACTGCTGTCCTTCCCTTCATATATCCTAAAATTGTAGGTATACCCTGATGCACTCTCGCACAGCTTATACATCTTCACGCCATACCTTGCCCTCTTACTCGGCAGGTACTGGCGGAATTGAAACCTCCCTTTAAAATGTACCAAGGACTCATCATTAGAAATACACTTCTCGGGGGTGTATGATTGGGAAAACCGGGCACTGAAACGGTCTAACAGGGGTCTCCGTTTATACAAATGGTTTAAAACTAGGGCCATCTCAAGGTGGGCACTGCTCATTATCAGTATAATGTAAGAAGCAATGTATTGCCTAATTTATTTTTTTTAGGTTTCAGTTCAGTTCTGAAGTTGCTTTGAGGGGGCCTATATATTAGATACCCCCATCAAACACCCCATTTTAGAAACTAGACCCCTCAAAGTATTCACAACAGCATTTCGAAAGTTGATTAACCCTTTAGGTGTTGCACAGGAATTTAGAGCACAGTAGAGGTGAAATTGACATATTTCTTTTTTTTGTCAGAAAATCCTTTTTATTAAATTTTTTCCTGTAAAACAGAAGGTTTTACCAGAGAAACGCAACTCAATATGTATTGCCAAGGTTCTTCAGTTTTGAGAAATATCCCACATATGGCCCTAGTGCGGTAATGGACTAAAGCTGCGGCCTCAGAAGCAAAGGAGCACCTAGTGGATTTTGAGGCCTCCTTTTTATTAGGCACCATGTCCGGTTTGAATTGGTGGAAACAGTGGAAACCCCCCAAAAGTGACACTATTTTGGAAACTATACCCCTTGAAGAATTCATTGTAGTTTTCATGGGGTGCATGCGACTTTTTTATAAGTTTTTATTCTATTTTTAAGTGGCGTGGTGACTAAAAAACAGCAATTCTACTATTGATTTTTATAGTTTTTTTTTTTTTTACTTATTGTAAAAAATAATTTTCTTTTTGTGTTGCCATATTCTAAGAGCCAGAACTTTTTTATTTTTCCATCAAGAAAGCCGTGTGAGGACTTGTTTTTTGCATAACGACCTGTAGTTTCGATCAGTACCATTTTTAGGTACATGAGACTTTTTGATATCTTTTTATTCCATTTTTTGGGAGGTGAAGTGACAAAAAAAATTTCATTCTGGTATGGTTTATCATTATTTTCTGTTATGGCGTTCACCGCGCGGGATAAATAACAAAATAATGTTGTAGTTCAGGCCGTTACGGACGCGGTGATACCAATTATGTATCCATTTTTGGTTTATTTATCTATTTTTATTAATAATAAAGGACTGATAAGGGAAAAAGGGGGATTTTTACTTTTAAAACTTTTTTCTTACTTTTACACATTTTTTTTAACTGTATTTACTTTGTCCCACTAGGAAACTTGAGGACCTGATCGCTATTCTAATACACTGCACTACATGCGTAGTACAGTGAATTAGAGCTGTCAGCTACTCACTGACAGCAAGCATAGTGGGTCCTTACTTTGTCAGGACCCACTAGGCTTCCGTCGATGGCATAGCCGGACGCCATTGTTATGCGTCCGGTTGCCATAGCCACCATCGCCGACCGCTATATGATATATCATATAGCGGTCCGTCGATGGTGGTTTAAACCCTAAAAAGCTGTGATCGCTATTGAACGCGGCTTTTAAGGGGTTAATCAGCGGGGGCACAGGGATCGGTCCCCGCTGTAGGAGCTGCGGCAACTGCTGTACGAGTCGGGAAGACTATTAGCTCATGGAGCACGACCGATACAGCTACCATGACCTAATAGTACGTCCAGGAGCGGGAAGGGGTTAAGGAACACATTACATTAAACTAATAAAAGTGGCTAGACACATGTTTGCACTGGCATAATGTGTGCAGCTTTAAACAAACATTTTTAGCCCTAAAAACATGGATACACAAAAACAAACAACATAATTGGTTTAACCCTTTCACGACCAATGACGAAAATGAACGTCATGGTCGGCTGCTAGTTCCCGCACCATGACGTTCATTTTCGTCAGCATTTCAAACTGTCACTCTGTGTAAACACAGAGTGACAGTCGCGCGCTGACAGCTGTCCTAGACAGCTGAGACATCAGTCTCGCCGGACAGCGGACCATCGCCGCTTCTTTCAGCCGTTAACCCCTTAAGTGCGGCGACGTATTGCCGTCGCCGCATTTAAGTGGTTTGAAGCACATCGGCAGCCCCCACGAAGCGATCGTGGGGGCTACCGATGCTTGTCGTGGCAATCGGAGGTCAGACAATGACCTCCGGGTTGCCATGTACGGAAACTTCCTGTCAGTGTGACTGTCACGTCACAATGACAGTTAGAGTACATTACACTACGTGTGTAGTGTAATGTACTCTAGCAGCGATCAAAGCTGCAAGTCTCAATGTCCCCTAGTGGGACAAGTAAAAAAAGTAAAAATAAGTAATAAAGGTTTTAAAAAAAAAAAGTGTAAAAATGAGTTTATAAGTTATATAAACAAAAAATGCTTTTTTTTTTCCAATAAATTTAACACGTTAAAGTACACATATTTGATATCACCGCGTTCGTAACGACCCCAACTATAAAACTCCAATGTTATTTTTCCCGCACGATGAACACCCCCAAAAAAATCAATAAAAAACTACGACAGAATCTTTTTTTTGGGTCACCAACGCTCCCTAAATAAAGAATAAAAAGTGATCAAAAAGTCGCCTGTACCCAAAAATAGTACCAATAAAAACTTCAATCCGTCCCGCAAAAAACAAGCCGTTACACCGCTCTTTTGACTAAAAAATAAAAAAATTATGGCTCTCAGAATATGGTGACACAGAAAATTATTCTTTTTATAAATAAGTGATTTTATTGTGCAAACGCTAACAAAAAGGACCAAACCTATATACATATGGTATCGCTGTAATCGTACCAACTCGCAGAATAAATTAAAAATTGCATTTATAGTGCACGGTGAACGCCGCAAAAAGAAAACCTAAAAAACCGTGTCAGAATTCCTGTTTTTTGGTCAGGATTGCAAACATTTTTTATAAAAAGTAATCAAAAAAAATCGCATGTACCCCAAAATGGTACCAATGAAAACTACAGCTGGTCCCGCAACAAAAAAGCCCTCACACGGCTCCGGTGGTGAAAAAATAAAAAAGTCCTGGCTCTCAGAATATGGTGATGCAAAATGTGCAGAGTGTTCCAAAAGCGGATAAGATTGGGCGACATTTATCAGTGCGACACCGGCCACATATCTATAAAATTGCTTTACAAATGTTGGGTTCTTTTTTTCCTTTATTTGTTGAGAAAATGAAACATTTTGCGCTAAGGCTACGTCTTATTGAAGAAAAAGGATTGTTTTTATTTTCACTGCCCAATTCTAATAAATTCTATGAAACATTTGTGGGGTAAAAA
The DNA here is from genome assembly GCF_050947455.1 of Rhinoderma darwinii. Lineage (NCBI taxonomy): Eukaryota > Metazoa > Chordata > Amphibia > Anura > Rhinodermatidae > Rhinoderma > Rhinoderma darwinii. The sequence goes on along the minus strand of NC_134693.1, from coordinate 88,514,379 downwards.
TGTTTACTACACCCCTAGATGAATTCCTCAAGAGATGTAGTTTCCTAAATGGAGTCACTTTTTGGGCGTTTTCATTGTTTTGTCCCCTCAGGTGCTCTGTAAATGCGACATGGCCTCCGCAAACCATTCCTGCTAAATGTGATCTCCAAAAGCCAAATAGTGCTCTTTCCCTTCTAAGCCCTGCCGCGTGTCCAATCAGCCGGTTATTACCACATGTGGGGTATTGTTTTACTCGGGAAAAATTGCTTTACAAATTTTACTGTGCTTTTTCTCCTTCAGTCCTTGTGGAAATGAGAAAAAATTAGCTAAACCTATATTTTCTTTGAAAAAATGTAGATTGTCATTTTCATGGCCTACTTCCAATAATTTCTGTAAAAAACCTGTCATGTCAAAATGCTCACTATACCCCTAGATAATTTCCTTGAGGTGTGTAGTTTCCCAAATGGGGTCACTTTTGGGGGATTATCACTGCTTTGGCACCGCAAGAGCCCTTCAAACCTGACATGGTGCCTAAAATATATTCTAATAAAAATAAGGCCCCAAAATCCTCTAGGTGCTCCTTTGCTTCTGAGGCCGGTGCTTCATTCCAGTAGTACGCTACGGCCACATGTGGGATATTTCCAAAAACGGCAGCACCTGGGCAATAAATATTGAGTTGCATTTCTCTGCTAAAACCTTCTGTGTTATAAAAAAAATTGTATTAAAAATTTATTTCTGCAAAAAAATCTGAAATTTGTACATTTCACCTCTACTTTGCTTTAAATCCTGTGAAATGTCTAAAGGGTTAAGACATTTTCTAAATGCTGTTTTGAATACTTTTGAGGGGTGAAGTTTTTAAAATGGGGTGACTTTTTTGGGGTCTAATATATAAGGCCCTCAAAGCCACTTCACAAGTGAACTGGCCCCTGTAAAAATAGCCTTTTGAAATTTTCTTGAAAATGTGAAAAATTGCTGCTAAAGTTCAAAGCCTTGTAACGTCCTAGAAAAATAAAAGGATGTTCAAAAAATGATGCCAATCTAAAGTAGACATATGGGGGATGTTAATTAGGAACAATTTTGTGTGTTATAACTGCCTGTCTTACAAGCAGATACATTTAAATTGAGAAAAATGAAAATTTTTGCAATTTTTCGCTAAATTTCGGTGTTTTTCACAATTAAATACTGAACATATCGAGCAAATTTTGCCAGTAACTTAAAGTCCAATGTGTCACGAGAAAACAGTCTCAGAATCGCTTGGATAGGTAAAAGCATTCCGGAGTTATTACCACATAAAGTGAAACATGTCAGATTTGAAAAATGAGGCTCTGTCAGGAAGGTCAAAAGTGGCCAAAGAGGGAAGGGGTTAAAATAAGCACATACATAGTGAATATTTGGGACAAACTTTACCACACAAAAAACTTGTCACAAATATGCCCTGAAAAGTAAAAAAAAAAACTGTGCATAGCCAGCAGTTAAACTAAGGGAATCCAGGTATAGAGTTTAGAAATATATACAATCACGACATTAAAACACAGAGATTAAAGTTAATAACTGGGACACATAGGCCGTGAGGCCTGAGTGTGCAAAATAGCATCTGTAGATATTGCAAACTAAATGCATGATTCAAAACCGTTGCTAACATTGTATGCATTGCATTATCTAAATTTGAAGAACGTATAGGAATACACGCACATTTAACCCCTTAATGACGCAGCCTTGTTTTGGCCTTAAAGGAACAGTGTCATCACAAATTTATTTTTCATATGTTAAAGATGTTAGTGCTTTATTAAAAACGTTTATATTTATTTGTGTGTTTGTGTTTTACTTTTTCTTATTTTTACACTTTTTCTTCCCTATGGGGGCTGCCATTTTTTGTTCCATTTCTGTATGTGTCGATTAACGACACATACAGACATGGAATACGGCAGCCACAGTCCCATAGGGACTGCGAACGGCTCCCGTCCCATCCACTTCTGTGTACGCCGTCTGTGTGGGAACTGCGCATGCGCCGCTCCCATACAGTCCAATTTGAAATTGGCGCCGTCCGGAGCCATTTTCCTGTGGACCGGAAGTCGCGGCCGGACAGTAAGATTACTACTTCCGGTCGCGGCTTCCGGACTTATGCACTTGGACCAGCGGCAGCAGACGGAGCGGTCGGGCCGGAGGGAGCCGCGGCGGCAGGAGCAGGTGAGAGATTTCAATGTATGTTCGTGTTTGTGTATGTTTACTACTGTATGTTAACCTTCTACACTGTGTGTTAGCTCAAAAAATGGCGACACACAGTGTAGGAGGTTAGACCGTTCAAACCCCTCGTTTATCCCGGCACTAGCCAGGATAAAGGAGGGGGGGATGCTGAGAGCTCACTAGAGCGAGGGCTTTTTACCCAATTTTGCAATGCTGCAATTTTGGGAATAGCTCCATCTAGTGACCAGCAATGGGAAATATTATAAATTAGAATCTAATTTATAATATTTCCTGACTCATGAAAAAAATAAAAAAAATTTGAACAATGTTTAATCACCTACACACTAAATGTTTAATAAAAAAAAAACAAAACATGTTTTTCTGGCAACACATTCCCTTTAAGGCTCAGAGCCCATTTTTTAAATCTGACATATTTCACTTTATGTGGTAATAACGTCGGAATGTTTAAACCTATCCAAGCGATTCTGAAACTGTTTTCTCGTGACACATTGGGCTTTATGTTAGTGGTAAAATTTGTTCGATATATTCAGTGTATATTTGTGAAAAATTGCCAAATTTAGAGAAAATGTTTTAAAAATAGAATTTTTCTGAATTTAAATGCATCTGCTTGTAAAACAGATGGTTATACCACCCAAAATAGTTACTAGTTCACATTTCCCATATGTATACTTTAGATTTTTGAATTTTTTTTATTTTTCTTGGACGTTACAAGGCTTAGAACATAAACCACAATTTCTCATATTTTAAGTTCAGTACTGAAGTGGCTTTGAGGGGCCTATGTATTAGAAACCCCCATAAAACACCCCATTTTAAAAACTAGACCCCTCAAAGTATTCAAAACAGCCTTTAGAAAGTTTTTTAACCCTTTAAGCATTTCCCAGGAATTAAATCAAACTGGAGGTGAAATTTGCAATTTTTCTTGCTGAATTTCAATATTATTCCATTTTTTTCTGTAACAGAGAAGGTTTTACCAGAAAACACTACTATATATGTATTGTCCAGATTCTGCAGTTTTCAGAAATGTCCCACATGTGGCTCTAGTTTTCTCGTGGTCTAAAACACATACCCCAGAATCAAAGAAGCACCTAGTGCATTTTGTGGCCTCTTTTTTATTAGAATATATTTTAGGCAGCATGCCAGGTTTGAAGAGTTGTTGAGGTGCCAAAACAGTAGGAATCCCCCAAAAGTGACCCCATTTTGGAAACTACACCCCTCAAGGAATTCATGTATGGTTGTTGTAGTTACCATTTTAACCACACAGTTTTTTAACAGCACGTATTTTAATTTGGCGGTGAAATTTTAAAAAAATCATTTTTTCCAATAAGATGTCATTTTTGATCAAAATTTCTTATTTTCACAGGGAACAAAATACCCCATTTTGTTGCCCAATTGGTCCTAAGTGCGACAATACCCCATTTGTGGTGATAAACTGCCGTTTGGGCCCATGGGAGGACTCAGAAGGAAAGAGCCACCACTTGGCCTACTGGAGCTTTTCTGGTGCGAAGTCATGTATGCAGAAGCCCCTGAGGTACCAGTACAGTTGAAACCCCCGAGAAGTGACCCCATTTTAAAAACTACACCCCTTAAGACATCTTGTATGTGTATCTTGGGGTGTAGTGAGCATTTTGACCCCGCAGGTATTGTGTAAAAGGTAATGCGCAGTAGATGGTGCAGTGTGAGATTTGCAATTTTCTATATATCTATGCCGTTTCAGTGTCCAATATATTGTGGCCAGCATGCGCCACCAGAGATATACACCCCATAAACTGTAATGTAGGTTCTCCTGGGTACGGCAATACCCTACATGTGGCTATTATCAGCTGCATGGGCACACAGCAGGGCTCAGAAGGAAAGATGAGGGGGATAAGCTGTGCGGAGTGTGTCAGGGTAGATTAAAAATCTAAGGGATGTATGATAAATTTTAAAACACTTTCATACAGAGCCCTGGTTTTTCGGGACATGTGTCACATTGATATATTGTGTCCTCCCTTATCTCCCTCTTATAGCAGACGTTGCACCTGTTTTGACTTTTTACCTTCTTGCCAGTTTGGGGAACTTCTTCTGGAAAGTGTTGCCCTGGTACGATGTGTGTGGCCCGCTTCCAGAAGTACTGGGTGCCCCCTTCTTGGTCCTTAAAGATTAGGTTCTTGATAATGATGTGCACGCCAGCTTCTTATACCACATCGCATGGCGCTGTAGGGCTTCAGGACTTGATCTGACAAGTCCACTCCTTCCATGTACCTATTGTAGTCCAGGATGCAATCTGGTTTGGGGTCTCTGTACTGGTACCCCGTACAGGTACATGGGTACTGGTGTGGGCATGTATTGTTGTCAATACAAGGACTTCTCTCTTGTCCTTGACACACAATATGTTGCTGCTGGATTGTGCCCAGCTCTCACCCCTTCTGAGTTTTCTGCCCAAGCAGAGTCTTAGGGAGGCCTCTCAGATTTCTTCTAGCAGTGCCGCATGCCGTAGTACTTCTGGAAGCGAGGGACTTGAAGAGCGGGACGCTGGTATAACAATAATCCAGGTAGAGTTGGTAACCCTGGTCCAGCAGTGGGTGCACCAAATCCCACAAATTTTTGCATTGACTCCCAGTAAGGGGGGGCATTCTGGGGGCTGACTACTGCTGTCCTTCCCTTCATATATCCTAAAAATTGTAGGTATACCCTGATGCACTCTCGCACAGCTTATACATCTTCACGCCATACCTTGCCCTCTTACTCGGCAGGTACTAGCGGAATTGAAACCTCCCTTTAAAATGTACCAAGGACTCATCATTAGAAATACACTTCTCGGGGGTGTATGATTGGGAAAACCGGGCACTGAAACGGTCTAACAGGGGTCTCCGTTTATACAAATGGTTTAAAACTAGGGCCATCTCAAGGTGGGCACTGCTCATTATCAGTATAATGTAAGAAGCAATGTATTGCCTAATTTATTTTTTTTAGGTTTCAGTTCAGTTCTGAAGTTGCTTTGAGGGGGCCTATATATTAGATACCCCCATCAAACACCCCATTTTAGAAACTAGACCCCTCAAAGTATTCACAACAGCATTTAGAAAGTTGATTAACCCTTTAGGTGTTGCACAGGAATTTAGAGCACAGTAGAGGTGAAATTGACATATTTCTTTTTTTTGTCAGAAAATCCTTTTTATTCAATTTTTTCCTGTAAAACAGAAGGTTTTACCAGAGAAACGCAACTCAATATGTATTGCCAAGGTTCTTCAGTTTTGAGAAATATCCCACATATGGCCCTAGTGCGGTAATGGACTAAAGCTGCGGCCTCAGAAGCAAAGGAGCACTGTGATCGCAATTTGAGTCACGTTACGCCTTGATCTCCATGCAGGTTCAAATCAGGTGGGTGGGGCGAGCTGCTCGGAGAAGTAAAGACACCAAGACGTCTCTCAAGGCAAAAATACTTCTGACTTTATTTGCAGAGACACAGAGTTTATATAGTAAAAATATCATATAATTACGTGCAGACACATATGAGTCATTTAGACGTATACATACTTGTGGGTTCTTTCCTCATTATTCTTATCTCTACGTACATTGTTCTTATTCCTTACATCTAGTTTTTTAATCCGGTGTTCTACCCATATCTATCTTGGCTGTACGCCCAAAAACAAACCATCCTGCAAACAAACTCCCTAGTTCCTGGTAGTACACTCATAACATAATGAATTCGCAATTTCCAGTTTCGGCAGAACATCTGCAGATTATCACATTCCATAACCTTTCAATAATACTTAACATATATTCTAATACATGTTCTTCTCTTCAGCACTGCACTCCTTGAGGTCCCAGATACATTATACATATATTTATACCATAACAATCCCTCCTTTTGTGATTTTACCAACACCTAAATTCCAATGCTACTTCTATCTCCTGATAGCAAGGCTTCGATCCATTTCTTCACTTGATTCACACAGGTATGTAGGTGGGGTAATCTCACAACATTCTTTCATCATAATGTATAGGCCTCTGATTGAATGCTTCCCTTATTTTACAAAATGCATAACAATTGAAACATGTAAGCAATACAAATAATATCATTAAACAAATCAACGGTTGGAAAAGCACATGTAATATTTTAGTAGCTGTAGGTGAGAATCCTGTAAAAACGTCATACCAGTGATGGGCACTAGCATCTTTAATTGCTGATGACAAATGTATCACTTCCCTAGCTGCTATTGTAGCCAATATTTTCACCCTACTTAGAGTTACATTATGGGCTTGGATTCGTTTTTCAACTTCTCCTGATCGTTGTAACACCTTTTTCAATTCGTCTAAAGATAAACTAAAATTTCCATAGGGCAAAGGTTCAGGTACCCATATAGTGGACATTATTTCTTCTAAAGTAGGCAGGAACACTATAGTTTGGTTCCCCCAAGTCAAATGCGTCACATTGTATAGACATCCTGAAAATGGTCCTATGAGATTAAACTGGCTAAGGGTCTGTCTATTGTTAGTTATTAAGCATACATGCTGTGGACCTACTTCAATATAAACCTGTAGGTTAGCTTCTGGGATTATAGTGAGTGCGCATACATTATCCTGGTGCTGCATTAGACAGGGTTCATATATCCCTGACTGTTCATTACATACATATCCTTGCTCTGTTAATTGGCACAAATCTATATTCCTTGTCTTATTTTGAGAATCTATGTGTGTTCCTTTCATTTCCGGCATCCAATATTGTCCTAATAATGTCACTGGATCAATCATTACCATTGGCATAACAATAAATTTGCATAATAGAGTAGGATTTTTCACATGAAATGCTATTAGTCTTCCTGCACACCATTTAGGTGTACACTCAGTATACTCAGGCTGTAACAATAACCACGTATCATTTCTCTTTCCTATGGGCAGAATGTCTGTCCATTGCCTAACATGACTACTAGAGATGAGCGAACTTATCAAAAGTTCGGTTCGGCTAGTTCGCCGAATTTCACAAAAAAGTTCGGTTCGGACCGAACTAGTTCTGACCGAACCTGTCACTTCCGTGCGCCGAGCATGCTACTGTCCGGGGTGCTGATAGAGTTAATGGGCTGCACTAACTCTTTCAGCAACCTTCACAGTACATGCTCGGCGTGCGGAAAATACAATTTAAATGTAATAAAAAAATACAAATTATACGTTCGTACTTACTTTCCTCCTGTCCGGCCTCCAGCGATGACGTTTCATCCCTTTCGCCGCTGCAGCCAATCACAGGCTGTAGTGGCGGTCACGCACGTCAGGATGACGCTTCATCCCACGTGACCGCCTCTGCAGCCAATCACAGGCTGCAGCGGCGACATGGATGAAACGTCATCGCTGGAGGCCGGACAGGAGGAAAGTAAGTATGAACGTATTATTATTTTTTTTTGGCATGTATGTATGTTGGCATGTATGTATGTATGTATGTTGGCATGTATGTATGTTGTCATGTATGCATGTCTGTGCATGTATGTTGGCATGTATGTATATATGTGCATGTTTGTATGTATATTTGCATGTATGTATGTATGTTTGCATGTGTGTATGTTTGCATGTATGTATTTTTGCATGTATGTTGTCATGTATGTATGTATGTTGTCATGTATGTATGTATGTATGTATGTGCATGTGTGTATGTATATTTGTATGTATGTATGTTTTCATGAATGTATGTATGTTTGCATGTATGTGTGTTTGCATGAATGTATGTTTGCATGTATGTATGCATATTTGCATGTGTGTATATATATATATGTATGTATGTTGTCATGTATGTATGTATGTTGTCATGTATGTATATATGTGCATGTATGTTGGCATGTATGTATATATGTGCATGTGTGTATATATGTATATTTGCATGTATATATTTGCATGTATGTATGTTGTCATGTATGTATGTATATATGTGCATGTATGTTTGCATGTATGTTGGCATGTATGTATACATGTGCATGTTTGTATGTATATTTGCATGTATATATGTTTGCATGTGTGTATGTATATTTGCATGCATGTATGTTTGCATGTATGTATGTTGTCATGTATGTTTGTATGTATGTTGTCATGTATGTATGTATATATGTGCATGTATGTATGTTTGCATGTTTTTATTTTTGCATGTATGTTTGCATGTATGTTTATATATATGTGCATGTATGTAATTATGTTTGCATGTATTTATGTTTGCATGTATATTTGTGCATGCTTGTATATATGTATGTATGTATCTTTGCATGTTTGTTTGTATGTATGTATGTTTTCATGTGTGTGTGTATGCATGTATGTATGATAGTTTGCATGTATATATGTGTGTATGTTTGCATGTATGTATATTTGCATGTATATATGTGCATGCTTGTATGTATGTTTGTATATATGTATGTATGGCCATGTATGATACTGTCTGCTGGCGCCCTGTATCTAAGTCAACTTCACGGCAGGCTTCTATACATGGTATAACAGTCAGTATCACACATTAAACTGAATCTAAGCCTACGACATGTTTTATTTAATTTTTTTTTTTTTTACAGGTTTGGTGTTTGGACTACGTCGGTTTCGAGGACTACTTAAATGACGTTTTTTTTTCTACAATAAAATGGTTAATGAGGGTTGTGTTGGGGGTGCTTTATTTCAATAAAATATTTTATCTATATCTTTGTCTTTTTCTTTTCAAATTTTATTACTACCACTTTAGTAATGGCCGCTGTCTGAGTGACAACATCCATTACTAAGGCGAGGCTTAGTGTTAGCCGGTGCAGAGGCTAACACTAACCACCATTATTACCCCGGTACCCACCACCACCAGGGGTGCCGGGAAGAGCCAGGTACGATCCAGTACCCGACCATCTGTTGTGATGGTCGTGTTCTGGGGCGGCCGCAGGCTGGTATTATGAGGCTGGGAAGGGCCAAAAACAGTGCACCTTCCCACCCTTGTAATGCTAGGCTGCTGCTGCTGTGTTGTATCTGGCTGGTTATAAAAGTGGGGGGGGGGACCCCACGTCATTTTTTAAAATTATTTATTTATTTATTTATTTTAAAAAAGACATGGGGTTCCACCCAATTTATCATAACCAGCCACATACAACACAGTGTTATTAGACTGGGAATGGACAAAACCAGTGGCCCTTCCCACCAATGTAATGCCAGACTGCTGCGGCCTTGTATTTGGCTGGTTATTAAAAATGTGGGGGACCCGTCTATTGCTAAATTTGTTAAATTCAAAAAAAAAAAACGACGTGGGGGTCCCCCCATTTTTATAACCAGCCCGATACAACACAGCAGCAGCAGCCTAGCATTACAAGGGTGGGAAGGTCCACTGATTTTGGCCCTTCCCAGCCTCATAATACCAGCCTACGGCCGCCCCAGTACCCGACCATCACAACAGATGGTCGGGTACTGGATCGTACCAAGCTCTTCCCGGCACCCCTGGTGGTGGTGGGTACCGGGGTAATAATGGGTGGTTAGTGCTAGCCTCTACACCGGCTAACACTAAGTACCGCCTTAATAATGGATGCTGTCAATCAGCCAACTGCCATTATCTAGGCACTAATAAAGTTTAAAAAAAAACACAAAGACAATTCTTTTTTATTGAAATAAGAAATCCCCAACAAAACCCTCGTTAACCATTTTATTAAAATTTGAAAAAACGTAGATCTACGCAGTAGTCCAACGAATCGAAGATGTAGTCCAATCGGTACATCAAAATCTGCAACAACATAAAAAAACAGTTATCAATGTGAACAATACCAATACTTCTACTCACCTACACACATATATACACGCACACACAAACAAACAACCATACACAGACACACACATATATACACAAACACAACAAGATATACACACACACACACACACACATAAACAGACAAACACACACACACATATACACGAACTCACACATATACAAACAAAAACACACATATCCAAACACACACACACACAGTTAGGGTATGTTCACACGGCGGGGGTCCGTAACGGCTGAAATTACGGGGATGTTTCAGCCTGAAAACATCCCCGAAATTTCAGCCGTACCGGCATGTGAAGGCGCTTGAACGCCGCGTCAATTACGGCCGTAATTAGCGCTGCTATTCATTGGAGTCAATGAATAGCGGCTCCAATTACGGCCAAAGAAGTGACAGGTCACTTCTTCTACGCGGGCGTCTATTTACGCGCCGTCATTTGACAGCGGCGCGTAAATATACGCCTCGTGTGAACAGACAAACGTCTGCCCATTGCTTTCAATGGGCAGATGTTTGTCAGCGCTATTGAGGCGCTATTTTCAGACGTAATTCGGGGCAAAAACGCCCGAATTACGTCCGTAAATAAGCCGTGTGAACATACCCTTATACACACACACACGAACACATATACACAAACACATATACACAAACACATATACAAACAAAAACACACATACCCAAACACACATATACACAAACACATATACACAAACACATATACACAAACACACCCATATATACACACAAACACACACCCATATACACACATATACACAAACACACACATATACAAAAACACACACAAACATCTACACACAAACATATACACAAATACACCCATATATACACACACACACACACACACACACACACACATACACAAACACACATATAAAAACAAAAACAGACAAAGTCACATACCCAAACACACATATATACACAAACACACACATACACAAACACGGTTTATTTTAAATGCTGCTGGGGAACCCGCTCGATCCACTATATAAGGCTGCGCTACAGTGCAGCATTTAAAAGAAACAGGATCCTGACCTGTCCATAGAGTTTAAGGAAGCACAGAGTATTTCAGGAGATGAGCGTGCAGATTCAGTGCTGCTGTGAACTCTGCTCTTACCATTACGTAGCTCTCAGTCTGTTACCTCTCCTCCACTCCTGTCCTCCAGAACACCTTCACATGATTGGCAAGTCACCACGTAATGGTAAGAGCAGAGTTCACAGCAGCACAGAGTATTTCAGGAGATGAGCGTGCAGATCTTGTGCGGGGTGGTGACTTGCCAATCATGTGAAGGTGTTATTGAGGACAGGAGTGGAGGAGAGGTAACAGACTGAGCTACGTAATGGTAAGAGCAGAGTTCACAGCAGCACTGAATCTGCACGCTCCTCTCCTGAAATACTCTGTGCTGCTGTGAACTCTGTTCTTACCATTACGTAGCTCAGTCTGTTACATCTCCTCCACTCCTGTCCTCTATAACACGTTCACATGATTGGCAAGTCACCACCACGCACAAGATCCGCACGCTCATCTCCTGAAATACTCTGTGCTGCTGTGAACTCTGCTCTTACCATTACGTGGTGACTTGCCAATCATGTGAAGGTGTTCTTGAGGACAGGAGTGGAGGAGAGGTAACAGACTGAGAGCTACGTAATGGTAAGAGCAGAGTTCACAGCAGCACTGAATCTGCACGCTCATCTCCTGAAATACTCTGTGCTGCCTTAAACTCTGTGGACAGGTCAGGATCCTGTTTCTTTTAAATGCTGCACTGTAGCGTAGCCTTATATAGTGGATCGAGCGGGTTCCCTAGCAGCATTTAAAAGAAACAGGATCCTGACCTGTCCACAGAGTTTAAGGCAGCACAGAGTATTTCAGGAGATGAGCACGGGCAGGCGTTCGTTTTTCCGAGCCGTGCTCCCATTATGCACACGACCGTAAAAACACCCGTTACGGGCTCATAGACTTCTGTTACCCACGGGTACCTTTCCGTTTTCTCACGGGAAGGTGCCCGTGCCGTTAAAAAAATAGAACATGTTCTATTTTACGGGCCGTGCTGCTATAATTGTAATGACAGCACGGTTCGCAAAAGCGGCCGGCTGCCCGTGGCCGGCCGGCCGTGCTCGTAGTTACGAGTCGTAATTACGAGCACGGCCCGTAAAATAAAAAAATAGAACATGTTCTATCTTTTTAACGGCACGGGCACCTTCCCGTGAGAAAACGGGAAGGTACCCGTGGCTAACAGAAGTCTATGGGCCCGCTATTTCGGGTCGTAATTACGACCCGTGATAACGGGTGTTTTTATGGTCGTGTGCATGAGGCCCCGTAATGACGGGTGGCTACATGTGTGCACCCGTCATTACGGCAGCGTTGCTAGGCGACGTCAGTAAGGGTATGTGCACACACACTAATTACGTCCGTAATTGACGGACGTATTTCGGCCGCAAGTACCGGACCAAACACACTGCAGGGAGCCGGGCTCCTAGCATCATATTTATGTACGATGCTAGGAGTCCCTGCCTCTCCGTGGAACTACTGTCCCGTAATGAAAACATGATTACAGTACGGGACAGTTGTCCTGCAGAGAGGCAGGGACTCCTAGCATCGTACATAACTATGATGCTAGGAGCCCTTCTCCCTGCACTGTGTTCGGTCCGGTACTTGCGGCCGAAATACGTCCGTCAATTACGGACGTAATTAGTGTGTGCACATACCCTAAATAGTCACTGTCCAGGGTGCTGAAAGAGTTAACTGATCGGCAGTAACTGTTTCAGTACCCTGGACAGTGACTACCGATCACAGTACCTGTAAAAAAAAAGACGTTCATACTTACCGGGAACTCCCTGCTTCCTCCAGTCCGGTCTCCTGGCCGTTGCCTTGGTGACGCGTCCCTCTCGACATCCGGCCCGACATTCCTTGATGACGATGCAGCCCATGTGAGCGCTGCAGCCAATCACAGGCTGCCGCGGCCTCTGCAGCCAATCACAGGCTGCAGAGGCCTCTGCAGCCAATCACAGGCTGCCGCGTCAGAAAAGGTCGGACTGGAGGAAGAAGAGGGACTCGTCACCAAGACAACGACCGGGTACGTATGAAATGCTTTTTATTTTATTTTTAATCAGCAGCCTCTTTTCTCTATCAGTGATTGATAGAGACAAGTGGCTGCCGATTTGTATAATGTTTTTGACCGGGTTCGGTCAAAACGGGTTCGGCCGAACCCGGTGAAGTTCGGATTCGCTGCGAACCGAACTTTTCCGGAAGTTCGGACCGAAACCGGGTTCGGTTGTCCCGGTTCGCTCATCTCTAATGACTACTAAACAATTTATTCTTACAATTATTCATCTGTTCTTGTTGCCACATCGTTTTAAGCGTACATACTGTCCAATTTACAAAAGTTGATACATTCTGTAATGTTCTATATTCGGTTAGCATACTTTCATTAAAAACATTTAGAAACAGTTCATCTATAGCTAACCCTTTTTGCTGTAAGTCAAAGGTAGTAGGTAACCATGACGCACCTATCCTTAATGCAGTAGATGTGTCATCTCCCACTGAGTTTAATTTGTTCATAACTGTTTCTAACTGTATACCATTCAATACTCCTAATCCCGTTCCTACCCCTCCTAATAGCGTGTCATACCATTCTCTTTTTTGTCTATGACAGCTGGGGGATTCAGGGAAGGAAATATTGAAGTGTACATTCTTTTTCTGCTGTTGGGTTACAGCGCTCTTACAAGTGTGTGGGATTCTTTCCAGACTTTGTACTGTTATATGTGGCTTAAAACTATCTCTTAAAATTGTTATCAAGAATACAAAATATATTCTATTTCTTATTTCGCTATTATTCATACATAATATCATCCCATCAGTTTCTTTTATTACAATCGTAGAGTTGAGCCTCTCCTTGTTGCATCTTTCATAAGTCTTATTTATCATTTTGTTTCTATTTTTACTGGTTGTATATTTCTGTAGATACTGTAAATCTGGTTCATAACAACAAAGCAACAGCCCCGGCGTCTCTTCTTGTATGCTAATGTTGGCTGTTTTGTCTATGTGAAGGTACACAGTCTCTCCATGTGGTCCTTTTTTCCAAGTCCCTTCGGTTGTAGTCACATTTGTAGTATAACACGGGGCATTGGCCTTACAGGTGTAGTTACCCTGCTTTCTATCCACTGTGGCATTCGCCCACCCTGTCCTGAACTGTTCCAGTGATTCTGTACTGATTACGTGTACAGGAGTAGCAGTTCTGCCTTTTTGTATAAGAGCACACGCAACAACCGCCGCAACAACCGCAAAGATCTTCATTCTTCTGGCTGAAGAACCTTTTTACAATGACTGGCGTGAATCCAGCTTGCCTTTCCTTCGAGCTTCACTGAGGTGCTTGTAACGAGTAGGACTTGAAACGGTCCGTCAAATCTTGGGTCTAGACTTTTCCTCACGTGTCTTTTGACAACGACCCAATCCCCTGGTTCTAGCTTATGCGTCCCTTCAACTGAATCAGGATCTGGAATGGAAGCAAAGACTTGTGCATGCACCTTGGTCAATTGTTTGTTCAGCGTTGATACATAATCTGTTAGTCTACCATACTGCATTTGGAGCACCTGTGGAAAATAACATCTTAATCTGGGAGCCGACCCAAATAAGATCTCATATGGGCTGAGACCTGTTCTTTTTGTGGGCGTGTATCTTACTGAGGACAAGGCTAATGGTAGACACTCGGTCCATGGTTTCCCGGTTTCTACCATTGCTTTTTGGATTTTCAATTTGAGAGTCCCATTTAGTCTCTCAACCTTCCCACTGCTCTGTGGATGGTATGGTGTATGTAGGGCTTGACTTATGCCTAGAGCTGACAACACATGGTTCATGATTTCACCCGTAAAATGAGTTCCTCTGTCGCTCTCGATCACCTCTGGAACTCCATATCTGCACACCACCTCGTTGATCAGTTTCTTTGCTGTGGCTACGGCTGTAGCTTTGGTTACTGGAAATGCTTCTGGCCATCCTGAAAAGATATCAATACAAACAAGCACATACTCGTAGGTACCGACTTTTGGTAATTGAATATAGTCTATCTGTAGTCTCTGGAATGGGTAAATCGGCTTTGGGGTGTGTTTTTGTGACACTTTCACTGTTCTCCCCACGTTATTGGTGGCACATACCATACACCCTTGTACAAACTTACTCGCTACAGTGCTAAACCCTGGAGCATACCAGGTTTTGTTAACCAAGTCCATCATTGCTGTTTTTGACTGGTGTGTCTGTCCATGCGTTACCTGTGCCATCATAGGGAACATTGTTTGTGGCAGACACAGCTTATTTTGTTGTTGCCATAGTCCATCCGCTCTCAGGGTAGCTCCCTGATTCTGCCATCTAGTTATTTCTTCTTCGGATATTTGGTTTTGCAGATTTTGTAGTATTGTGGGGCTGATGTTGACCACGGAGTCTTCAGGATGTTGGTACATCATAACTGTTACTGGACCTACTGGCTTTAAGGCTGCTGCTTTTGCGGCTTGGTCTGCCAAAGCATTTCCTTTTGTCTCTGGTGAACTCACCTTAGTGTGAGCTTTAATTTTTACTACTGCTACTTCTGTGGGTAACATCAGGGTCTCCATCAAGTATTTTACAAAGTCTGCATTCTTTACAGGTGTACCTGCAGAGGTCAAAAACTGTCTAGCCTTCCATATAGGGCCATAGTCATGTGCAATGCCAAAAGCATATCGAGAGTCAGTGTATATATTTGCTGTCTTTCCTTCTGCATGTTGGCATGCTGCTGCCAGGGCCTTAAGCTCCGCTTCTTGTGCTGAGCGGGACGCTGGTAAGGAGGCTGCTTCTAGGACTACATCTTCGGTGGTTACTGCATATCCTGTAAGAAAAGATCCTTCTACAAAATACCTTGAACCATCCACAAAGAGTATTAGGTCTGGGTTTTGGAGTGGGGTATCTTTTACATGTGCGAACCCCACTGTTTCCTGGGCCATAAGGGCCATACAATCATGTTCATCAGTTTCAGGCAAAAATTGTGACCATACTTTACCTACGTCTTCTCCCCCTTGCTCCAAAGGCAGTAAGGTAGCTGGGTTCAATGTAGTACAGCGGTGTAAAGTAACCTGCTCAGGAAGAAGAAGTGCACAGGTTAATCTCAAATGTCTTGCAGTGGACAAGTGCTTCGGCTATACTTGAGTAAGAATAGCAGTAATATCATGTGGTGCAAAAACTTGGACTGGAAATGCCAGGACCAAATCTGAGGCCTTGTTTAACATTGAATTTACAGCAATGATAGCTCTCACACATGATGGGGAACCTTGGGCCACAGGGTCTAGTCTAGCTGAATAATATGCTACCGGGCGCTGCTGTGGTCCATGACTTTGTGTGAGAACTGCAGTGGCATGTCCATTTTGTTCAGTACAGTACAAAGTATATGCTTGGACGTATGCTTGCGTAGAGGTACTCCATGGATTGGTGTCACAAGCCGCTACCAAACACAACTCCTCCTCATTCAGCTGATAATCCAGAATACTTTGAGAATCTCACTTTTATCAGGTTCTGCAAATACTTGATTAATACAAAAACAAATAAAAATAAAACATTCCTAAAAACTTTACATCAAATTAACAATGTCCAGACAAGTTTTGTTTTGCCTTCTCCCTCATCTAAATCCATAAAGACTCGTGTGAGTGATGTCACATCGCCTCCTGTGTAACTTTGCTGGAGGGGGGTGGTCTCTTACACATAAACCAAAATTGTACCTGATCAGTTCCTTCACCCTTCCCCCCTTTGTGGACTCTGCGAGAGTAATGTAGCAGAGTTCAAAACTACATCTCAACATAACACTAATTTAACCCCCTGTAATGTACAACAGCCTGAAACAAAAATGACTTTTTCCTGACAAATACATGTTATCTTTACAATGACATAACTCATGTGTGAAATCAAAAACAAAACAATTGTAGTTAGTTATTCAATAAAACAGAAAATATTATATCTGATAACATTAATTACTGCAAACCAATAAACTGTATATAAAAATAGGGAACGGTGGGGGCACATACATTTTCAAAACCCCGTGTCTCACAGTATCTGTAGTTTAATACATCTGAATTAACATCAAAACACATGAAATCTGATCACATCATAACACATAAATATCGTAACTTTTATAAACAACAGCGCATGCACAAAAGAGAAGAAATTTATTTAGGTCTGTAGACATTACTGTATATATATATATATATATATCTCAGCAGTGCATATTGAGATCCCTTTGTCTCATCAGCCCCGCAGACTGCACCCAGTCAGCCCCCCTCCTCCCAAACACAGCACACTTTAGGGGGGAGGGAGGGAGGGGGGTCACAAACTCACAGCTTCTCACAACTTCTAGTCTATATTATGATGACGTGTTGCTTCATCAGTGAACTAGACTGGAACTTCTGTAAATAGAAAAAACACTACAAATGACAAAATTAACAAGGTGATTATTTCATACTGATTTGGTTGGGCCGGGCATGGCCACATCAGGGGCAGGGGGGGGGGCAGCCTCTCCCATTGGAAACAGTGCGCAGGGGGTTTCCCACCAACAATGAGGACACACTCAACATGAGGTACGGACGCCATTACCGGGCGTCAGCTGGTCCTGTTTTCTAATACATACAATACCTTTCTTATTCCTAACTTCCTCTTCTGAAAATCCCTCTAAAGCACTTTCCATCAACTTTCTACCTTCCAACTTCCCTTTGTTCTCCAGTATACCTTTTGCCCAATCTGCGGCTTGGAGCCGCCCTCCTCTTTTTCCCTCTGCCAGTTTACATGCCTTGATCAGGGCAAGCAACTCTGCACTCTGTGCAGAATGTATGACGGGATCAAGGGTCTCATAATATAAGACAGAGGTGTCTGGTGGTTTGGCTGTGAAGGACTGCTTATACATTATTACATTTATCACTTTTCCTGATTCAATCTACAAAATGACACAAAGTTATACAAAATATCTATATCAGCATTTAATGTTGTGTCCATTCATTTCAAGAACAAGATTACATTTCTTATCTCACTAGCAGCTGTTCTTCACCTCCCCCTTCTCTTGTCACACTAGTTGATTCTAAATTATACCATATGGGAATTTACTATAAGGTCATTTGCAACATTAAAACAACTACTACTTCTATAACTTCCTTTGCTTTAAACTTTACTTTATAAAATATGAATTTCCTCTGACAACCCTTTATCTTTCAACCATCCACGTTTTGTGTCACAACATTCATTCCATTTGTCTGCGTCTAACCGTCCATGGGATTCTAGACCATATGCTTTCATTAATTTTTTCTTTTTGTTCCCTGCGTTGCCTTTTTACCTTCTCTTTCTGCTACTGCCTGTTTGGCTGTCAGTCCTTGTGGGTGCTCATCTCGTAATAGGGACACCAAGTTCCCCATTGTTGCCTAGTTATAAGTGGTCGCCTATGGGCAGACCCTAAGTTATGTAGGGGGTAATTTTCCTGATAGGTGAATTCCTTTCTCACCTATTTTAGACAGTTACTTATCCCCTCAAAACTTCTTAATAGGAACACCAAGTTCCCCATCTTGTGACTGTAAGTGGTGGCCTTTTGCCACACCCTAAGTAATGCAAGGGGTAGTTTTCCTGATAGGCAAATTTCTTTCTTGCCTTTTTTCGACAGTTACTTATCCCCTTGATACTTCTTATTTTGTTACAGATTTTAGCTACTGACAGATGAATTCCATTCTCATCTATTTTAGACAGTTTCTAGTTTTCCGTACTTACTTTTCTACTCTGGCCAGAGAATCTTCCCTTTTACAGTCCTTTTATAACTAGCTTACCTTCTTTGTCTGAGACACCACTCGAGTACGTGCCCTCCGCACCATAAGAGTAATATAACAAATATTCCTAATCCAAATAACAAGGCAAACGCAAAATCAAGCTGTTCATTTGACATGCCGGATTATCGGACTGCAGAAAATTCTGGAATTTTGAGCTGAAAATCAGTGCATGACAATCTCCGCAAGTACCTCAATGCTGTACACACATTTTCGGCATTTTGCCGGATTATCAGATTGCACAAAATTTTCAATTTCCGGGCTTAAATTTAGCCTATCATAATCCCCGTAGTCACCAGAAGCATGTACACATGTTTCTGGTAATTTGCCGGATTATCTGAATTTTTTTTTTTCCAAAAACAATTTCCTTATTCTAAAATGCATTTGTGACACAAAACTGGGGTTCTACAACATTCATACAAATACTGCCATGGAGATCAGGCACTTTATCCTGAGGGTAGGATTACATATAGACTTGACCAGATTTTTACACTAAAAATACCCTCATGTGGCCCCTCTATTCCTCAGGAGTACTACCGGGAAGGTGACCTACCAGACAGGAAGGTGCAGAGCAGAGTTTGTAAGAATTAAGTCTTCTTACCTTGCTGCAGCAGTGGTCTGCACGTTCCTTCGTCCGGGAGGTCGCCATTCAAGTCCCGGGAGATCCCCTAGGTGGGGTGCCGTCCTTCTGGTCAAGTCCCTGTTCGGGCGCCAATTTCTGTGATCGCAATTTGAGTCACGTTATGCCTTGATCTCCATGCAGGTTCAAATCAGGTGGGTGGGGCGAGCTGCTCGGAGAAGTAAAGACACCAAGACGTCTCTCAAGGCAAAAATACTTCTGACTTTATTTGCAGAGACACAGAGTTTATATAGTAAAAATATAATATAATTACGTGCAGACACATATGAGTCATTTAGACGTATACATTCTTGTGGTTTCTTTCCTCATTATTCTTATCTCTACGTACATTGTTCTTATTCCTTACATCTAGTTTTTTAATCCGGTGTTCTACCCATATCTATCTTGGCTGTACGCCCAGAAACAAACCATCCTGCAAACAAACTCCCTAGTTCCTGGTAGTACACTCATAACATAATGAATTCGCAATTTCCAGTTTCGGCAGAACATCTGCAGATTATCACATTCCATAACCTTTCAATAATACCCAACATATATTCTAATACATGTTCTTCTCTTCAGCATTGCACTCCTTGAGGTCCCAGATACATTATACATATATTTATACCATAACAAGCACCTAGTGGATTTTGAGGCCTCCTTTTTATTAGGCACCATGTCCGGTTTGAATTGGTGTTGTGGTGCCAAAACAGTGGAAACCCCCCAAAAGTGACACTATTTTGGAAACTAGACCCCTTGAGGAATTCATTGTAGTTTTCATGGGGTGCATGCGACTTTTTGATAAGTTTTTATTCTATTTTTAAGTGGCGTGGTGACTAAAAAACAGCAATTCTATTATTGTTTTTTATAGTATTTTTTTTTTTTACTTATTGTAAAAAATAATTTTCTTTTTGTGTTGCCATATTCTAAGAGCCAGAACTTTTTTATTTTTCCATCAAGAAAGCCGTGTGAGGACTTGTTTTTTGCATAACGACCTGTAGTTTCGATCAGTACCATTTTTAGGTACATGAGACTTTTTGATCTCTTTTTATTAAATTTTTTGGGAGGTGAAGTGACAAAAATTTTTTCATTCTGGTATGGTTTATCATTATTTTCTGTTATGGCGTTCACCGCGCGGGATAAATAACAAAATAATGTTGTAGTTCAGGCCGTTACGGACGCGGTGATACCAATTATGTATCCATTTTTGGTTTATTTATCTATTTTTATTAATAATAAAGGACTGATAAGGGAAAAAGGGGGATTTTTACTTTTAAAACTTTTTTCTTACTTTTACACATTTTTTTTAACTGTATTTACTTTGTCCCACTAGGAAACTTGAGGACAGGAGGCCCTGATCGCTATTCTAATACACTGCACTACATGCGTAGTGCAGTGAATTAGAGCTGTCAGCTACTCACTGACAGCAAGCATAGTGGGTCCTGACTTTGTCAGGACCCACTAGGCTTCCGTCGATGGCATAGCCGGACGCCATTGTTATGCGTCCGGTTGCCATAGCCACCATCGCCGGCCGGTCCGTCGATGGTGGTTTAACCCCTAAAAAGCTGTGATCGCTATTGAACGCGGCTTTTAAGGGGTTAATCAGCGGGGGCACAGCGATCGGTCCCCGCTGTAGGAGCTGCGGCAACTGCTGTACGAGTCGGGAAGACTATTAGCTCATGGAGCACGACCGATACAGCTACCATGACCTAATAGTACGTCCAGGAGCGGGAAGGGGTTAAGGAACACATTACATTAAACTAATAAAAGTGGCTAGACACATGTTTGCACTGGCATAATGTGTGCAGCTTTAAACAAACATTTTTAGCCCTAAAAACATGGATACACAAAAACAAACAACATAATTGGTTTAACCCTTTCACGACCAATGACGAAAATGAACGTCATGGTCGGCTGCTAGTTCCCGCACCATGACGTTCATTTTCGTCAGCATTTCAAACTGTCACTCTGTGTAAACACAGAGTGACAGTCGCGCGCTGACAGCTGTCCTAGACAGCTGAGACATCAGTCTCGCCGGACAGCGGACCATCGCCGCTGCTTTCAGCCGTTAACCCCTTAAGTGCGGCGACGTATTGCCGTCGCCGCATTTAAGTGGTTTGAAGCACATCGGCAGCCCCCACGAAGTGATCGTGGGGGCTACCGATGCTTGTCGTGGCAATCGGAGGTCAGACAATGACCTCCGGGTTGCTATGTACGGAAACCTCAGAGGAGCAGCCTCCTGCCGCTCCTCTGAGACTTCCTGTCAGTGTGACTGTCACGTCACAATGACAATTAGAGTACATTACACTACGTGTGTAGTGTAATGTACTCTAGCAGCAATCAAAGCTGCAAGTCTCAATGTCCCCTAGTGGGACAAGTAAAAAAAGTAAAAATAAGTAATTAAGGTTTTAAAAAAAAAAGTGTAAAAATGAGTTTATAAGTTATATAAACAAAAAATACTTTTTTTTTCCCTATAAATGTAACACGTTAAAGTACACATATTTGATATCACCGCGTTCGTAACGACCCCAACTATAAAACTGTAATGTTATTTTTCCCGCACGAAGAACACCCCCAAAAAAATCAATAAAAAACTACGACAGAATCTTTTTTTTGGGTCACCACCGCTCCCTAAATAAAGAATAAAAAGTGATCAAAAAGTCGCCTGTACCCAAAAATAGTACCAATAAAAACTTCAATCCGTCCCGCAAAAAACAAGCCCTTACACCGCTCTTTTGACAAAAAAATAAAAAAAATTATGGCTCTCAGAATATGGTGACACAGAAAATTATTCTTTTTATAAATAAGTGATTTTATTGTGCAAACGCTAACAAAAAGGACCAAACCTATATACATATGGTATCGCTGTAATCGTACCAACTCGCAGAATAAATTAAAAATGGCATTTATAGTGCACGGTGAACGCCGCAAAAAGAAAACCTAAAAAAGTGTCAGAATTCCTGTTTTTTGGTCAGGATTGCAAATTTTTTTTATAAAAAGTAATAAAAAAAAATCGCATGTACCCCAAAATGGTACCAATGAAAACTACAGCTTGTCCCGCAACAAAAAAGCCCTCACACGGCTCCGGTGGTGAAAAAATAAAAAAGTCCTGGCTCTCAGAATATGGTGATGCAAAATGTGCAGAGTGTTCCAAAAGCGGATAAGATCGGGCGACATTTATCAGTGGCCACATATCTATGAAATATTATTTATTTACCGCATTATTATACCCTCTTATTATGCCCTGATGTTCTCCGCACAGATTACATATGCCCCCACATTATAAACTGAAATATCAGCGAAACCCCAAACAAAACTACTACCAAGCAAAATCTGCGCTCCAAAAGCAAAATGGCGACCCTCCCTTTTGAGCCCTGCAGCGTGCCCAAGCAGCAGTTTGTGCCAATATATATGGCATCGCCATACCCGAGAGAACCCGCTTAACGTTTTATGAGGTATTTGTCTTGTGACACAAACTGGGCATAAAATATTATGCACTAAAATGGCATATCAGTGAAAAATTTCAATTTTCACTTTGAACCATCCGCTGTGCATTCACCCCTTTGCGCACTATGACTTAATTGCCCGTCATGGTGCGGGGGTTGATGTATGGAGCCGTCTCACGTGCGGAGGCCGCTCCATACGCTGCGGGTGTCGGCTGTGTATTACAGCTGACACCCGGGACTAACGGACAGGAACAGCGATCGCTCTGTTACAGAAGCCTGTAAGCATAAAAATATACTGCAATACATTAGTATTGCAGTGTATTGTACCAGCGATCCAATGATCGCTGGATCAAGTCCCCTAAGGGGATTAAAAAAAAGTGTAGAAGAATTATACTGTAGTTATTAGTAGTGCGAATTATTTTTTTTTTAAAGTTAAAAAAAAAACACCTTTTCCCATTTTTCTTCTAAAGTAATGTAAAAAAAAAATGAACAAAATTGGTATCGCTAAGTCCGTAAAAGTCCGAACTATTACAATATACCATTATTTAATTTGCACAGTGAACACCTTAAAAAAAAATAATAATTGAAACCGCCAAAATCGCAGTTTTTTTTTCTTTGTCACCTTAGCAATAAAAATAAAATGTAATACAACTTTTTAATCACTTTTTATGTACCAAAAAATGGTACCAATAAAAACTGCAGCTCCTCCCGCAAGAAATAAGCCCTCACACCACTCTATTGATGAAAAAATAAAAAAGTTATGGCTCTTGGAAAGCGGGGAATGAAAATCTAAAATAAGAAAGCAAAAAATGGATCAGTCCTGAAAGGGTTAATTAATTTCTAATGAAAAAACGTATGACCCCATGTGGGGTATTTCTGTACTCGGGAGAAATTGCTTTATAAAAAATGGTTGTTTTTTTTCCCTCCTTTATCTCCTTTAAATGAGAAAATGCAACATTTTAGTGGAAAAAAGTTTGATATTAATTTTCGCGCCCTAATTCTAATAAACTCTGCAAAAGACCCGTGAGGTCTAAATGATCACTATACCCCTATAAAAATTCCTTGAAGGTTTTTCCAAAATGGGGTCACTTTTGGGGGGTTTCCACTGTTTTGGTCCTTCCAGTGCATTGCAAATGCGACATGTCACCGAAAACCATTCCAGCAAAGTCAGAAATCCAAATGGCACTTCTTCCCTTCTGAGCCCTGCTGTGGGTCCAAACAGCAGTTTATTACCACATATGGGGTATTGTCGTAATCGGGAGACATTGCTTTACAAATGTTGGGGTGCATTTTCTTCGTTATTCCTTGTAAATATTACAAATTTCTATGTTGTTTCAGAAAAAAAGCGCATTTTAATTTTTACAGACTAATTCCAATATATTTAGCGAAAACCCTGTGTGGTTAAAATGCTAACTATACCCCTAGATAAATACCTTAAGGGGTATAGTTTTCGAAATGGGGTAGTTTATGGGGAGTTTCTATCGTTGTGGCAGCTCAAAGCCTCTCCAAATGTAGAGTCGGGCCTAAAACATTTTCAAGCAAAATATGTGTCCTGAAAGCCTCCGTGTGCTCCCTTCCTTTGGGGCGCTGTCGTGTGTCCAAACAACGCATTAGGGCCACAATGGGGGTATTTTTGAAAACAGGAGAAAGAGGGTGATATATTTTGGTGTGTGTTTCTTCATTTTCATGTTTGCTTTACAAAGAAATCGGTCTTCAAACTAATACTTTTATGAAAAAAGTGGAATTATTATTTTTTTCACCTGTTATGCATTAAATTTAGCAAAAAACTGTGGGGTCAAAATACTTACTATACACCTAAATAATTACGTTATGGGGTCTAGTTTTCTAAATGGGGTCGTTTATGGGGAGTTTCTATCGTTCTGGCACCTCAAAGCCTCTCCAAATGTACAGTGGGGCCTAAAACATTTTCAAGCAAAATATGAGTCCTGAAAGCCTCCTGGTGCTTCCTTCCTTTTGGGCCCTGCCGTGTGTCCAGGCAGCGCATTAGGGCCACAATGTGGGTATTTTTGAAAACAGGAGAAACAGGGTGATAGATTTTGTGGTGTGTTTCTTCATTCTGATGTTCGCTTTACAAAGAAATTGGTCTTCAAACTGATACTTTTATGAAAAAAGTGAAATCATTTTTTTTTTCACCTGTTATGCATTAAATTTAGCAAAAAACTGTGGGATCAAAATACTCACTATACCCCTAAATAAATACCTTATGGGGTCTAGTTTTCTAAATGGGGTCGTTTATGGGGAGTTTCTATCGTTCTGGCAGCTCAAAGCCTAAAACATTTTCAAGCAAAATATGAGTCCTGAAAGCCTCCGGTTGCTCCCTTCCTTTTGGGTCCTGCCGTGTGTCCAGGCAGCGCATTAGGGCCACAATGTGGGTATTTTTGAAAACAGGAGAAACAGGGTGATAGATTTTGTGGTGTGTTTCTTCATTCTCATGGTCGCTTTATAAAGAAATCGGTCTTCAAACTGCTACTTTTATGAAAAAAAGTGAAATTTCTTTTTTTTTCACCTGCTATGTATTAAATTTAGCAAAAAACTGTGGGGTCAAAATACTTACTGTACCCTTAGATAAATACCTTAAGGAGTCTAGTTTTCTAAATGGGGTCATTTGTGGGGGTTTCCATCACTCTGAGACCTATGAGCCACTGAAAACCTGGCTTGGTGCAGGAAAACAAAATGTACTTCCAAATTTATAAAATTATTATTCAATTTGTAAGTCCTCTAAATTGCTGAAAATTTATTTAATTTTTTCAAAAGTGCTGCCAAAATAGAGTAAAGAGATGGAAATATATATTTAATTACAAAAATTGTACAGTATGTATAATATGTGACATATTGCAGTTAAAAATACGGAAAAATGGTAATTTTTACAAAATTTCTTCCATTTTTTAATTTTTTTATTAATTTCCGCAAATTGTATCGGTCTTCTTTTACCACTAAAATAAAGTACAACATGTGACGAAAAAACAATGTCAGAATTACTTGGATATTCAAAACTTTCACAGAGTTATTCTCTGATAAAGTCAGACATACCAGATTTGACAAATCTGGCTTGGTCATTAAGGTACAAACAGGCCCGGTCATTAAGGGGTTAATGTGGTCCTTACCTCGGAGATCAGTGCATCAACATCAGTATGCATCCTCCTGTACGCTCTGGGTGCCTTTGGGAAGCTCCTTCAGTTTTGCTTTTAAAGCACCCTGTTTGAACCATAAAATGTCCTTTCAAAATGGCTGTTTTGGAAACACGCCTTGGGGGTGTGTTGGCCAAGTTTGAGGCGTATTTCGAAGCGTTTTTTTTTTTGTGAGTAAACGCTTCAAATTATGCTCCAAATGTGTGCCAAAAGCCTGCAAACTTGTTTTTACGCCTCCCATTGACTTCAATGGGAATTCGGTCCGTAAAATACACCTGAAGAAGTGAACAGCACTTCTTTTTACGGGGCGTCTTTTTACGCGCCGTTTTTTGAAAAAGAGGCGTAAAATTGCTCCCCGTGGGAACAGAACGCCGTATTTCCCATTGAAATCAATGGGCAGATGTTTGTAGGCATTCTGCTTCAGTTTTTTCAGGCGTTTTTCGAGGTGTAAATGCCCCTAAATACGCCTGAAAACACTGCGTGTGAACATACCCTTATACCTGGCGTCAGTTAGCGACGGACATTCAGGTTTTTTTAACGGAAGTTCGTTCACTAAATTTTTGATAGCGTAGTGACAGTTTTAGAGTCAGAGTATGTGCACACGATGAGAGGCTTTTTTTTACGTCTGAAAAGACAGACTGTTTTCAGGAGAAAACAGCTGCGTCGTTTCAGACGTAAATGCTGCTCCTCGTATCATGCGAGGCGTCTTTGACGCCTGTAATCTTGAGCTGCTCTTCATTCACTTCAATGAAGAATGGCTCAAATTACGTTGTAAAGAAGTGTCCTGCACTTCTTTGCCGAGGCAGTCAATTTACGCGTCGTAGTTTGACAGCTGTCAAACGACGACGCGTAAATTACAGGTCGTCTGCACAGTACGTCGGCAAACCCATTCAAATGAATGGGCAGATGTTTGCCGACGTATTGTAGCCCTATTTTCAGACGTAAAGCGAGGCATAATACGCCTCGTTTACGTCTGAAAATAGGTCGTGTGAACCCAGCCTAAATTGACAGCGTTATAGTTCGCGTTAGTTAGTGACGGACATTCAGGTTTTTTTAGCTTAAGTTTGTTTACTAAATTTTTTTACGTTTTTTACAGCTGCAGGGTTCATTTGTTAGTGTCAGGTAGTCAGGAATTTTTTACAGTTTTATATTGGACGTTCAGTAAATTTCTTTCTTATATATTTTTATCTTATTCATTTCTTCTTTTTCTTCTCTTCCTTTTTTTTTCTATAAATTTCATATACACGTGTAAAAGCAAAACACACACAACCACCTCTATAAAAATATTACACGTGTTGAAGCACCACATACCCCCCTAATAAAAATGTCCCAATCATCACAAAGGGTCTACTCAGTCAAGGAGGCATACGCCATCCTGGCCTCTGACACTAAATCGGCCAGCGAGGGAGAAGAGGAAATTGCCCCATTCCTCTTGACCTCCTCATCATCCTCATCCAGTGATGAGGAACCCCCACAAAAGCGCCCAAGGACATCAGCTCAGGCAACCCCCCAATTAGTGATATCATGTGGAACCCACCCCCTGAGAATTATGAGCCTCACATTCTGGATTTCACAGGGAGCTCAGGAATTCGATTAGAGACGGCAGGCCTTGCAGAAATTGACTTTTTCAATGTCTTTTTCTCTGAGGATTTTGTTAATTTAATGGTGGCACAGACAAATTTATACGCCCAGCAATTTTTAGCCCAAAACCCCACGTCATCATTTGCTAGGTGGACCCCCATCTCCACAGCGGAGATGATGAAATTATGGGGCCTTGTGCTACATATAGGCATAGTAAAAAAGCCAGAGATTATGCAATACTGGAGTACGGACGTTTTATACAGCACCCCATTATACCGCATGGGAATGACCCGGACACGTTTTGAAATTATTCTGAAATATTTGCAATATAATGATAATACACAGTGCCCGCCCTGTGATGACCCCACATATGACCGCCTATTCAAAATCAAGCCAGTCATTGATCATTTCTGCACCAAATTTCAAGAAGCTTACACCCTCGAAAAGAACATAGCAATAGACGAGTTCCTTGTACATTTTAAGGGGAGACTAAAATTCCGCCAATACCTACCAAGCAAGAGGGCGAGGTACGGAATTAAAATGTACAAGCTGTGCGAGAGTAGCTCAGGGTACACCTACTGGTTTAGGGTTTATGAAGGGAAGGACCCCAGGATAGAACCTTCAGAATGCTCCCCTGTCCTGGGAGTTAGTGGGGAAAATAGTGTGGGATTTGATGCACCCACTGCTGGACCAGTGTTATCACCTTTAGGGCTTATTTAAACGAACGTGATATACGTCCGTGCAACGCGCATGCTTTTCACGCGCCTCGCACAGACCTATGTTAGTCTATGGGGTCGTGCAGACTGTCCGTGAGTTTCACGCAGCGTGTGTCCGCTCCGTGATACTCACGACATGTCCGTTATTTGTGCATTGTTCGCGCATCACGCACCCATTGAAGTCAATGGGTGCGTGAAAATCACGCGCAGCACACGCAAGCACTTCCGTGTGACGCGCGTGATTCGCGCAACAGCAGTAGAAAGTATGAATGAAAACAGAAAAGCACCTTGTGCTTTTCTGTTTACAAACATACAGAGTGTCATAATGATGGCTCTTTTATTTAAATGCTCACTATACCCCTAAATAATTTCCTTGAGCGGTGTAGTTTCCAAAATGGGGTCCACTGTTTTGTCCCCTCAGGGGCTTTGCAAATGCAACATGGCCTCTGCAAACCATTCCAGCTAAATTTGAGCTCCACATGGCGCTCTTTCCATTCTCAGCCCTGCCGTGTGTCCAAACAGCCGTTTATGACCACAGGTGGGGTACTGTTTTACTCGGGAGAAATTGCTTTACAAATTTTGTGGAGCTTTTTCTCCTTTAGCCCTTGTGGAAATGAAAAAAAATTAGCTAAACCTACATTTTATTTGAAAAAAATTTAGATTTTCATTTTCACGGCCTAATTCCAATAAGTTCTGAAAACATCCTATGGGGTCAAAATGCTCAGTATACCCCTAGATAATTTCCTCAAGGGGTGTAGTTTCCAAAATGGGTTCACTTTTGGGGGTTTCCACTGTTTTGTCCCCTCAGGGGCTTTGCAATGTGTCACGAGAAAACAATCTCAGAATCGCTTGTATAGGTTAAAGCATTCCGAAGTTATTGCCACATAAAGTGAAACATGTCAGATATGAAAAATAAGCCTTTGTCAGGAAGGTCAAAACTGGCCAAAGAAGGAAGGGGTTAATATTGTTATTAATTATTATTGTTATTTTTATTATTATTATTATTATTATTATTATTTTTAGCTTTGTTATTATTTTTTAGTAGTCTTATAAGGCTGAGTTCACACAGAGTTTTTCTTGCCATTTGCCGCGTTTTTCGTGGCGTTTTTCGCTTGCGCCCATTTAGTGACACGGGCAAAAACGCAGCGAAATACGCTTTCTCTGCCTCCCATTGATGTCAATAAGAGGTCAGAGGCATAAACGGCCAAAGATAGGAAATGTCGCTTCTTTTTACCGCAGGCTTTTTTTACCGCTAGCGTTTTCCGACGCGGTTTCCGCATAAAAAAAAGTGTAAAAAAAAAAAACTCAGTGTGACCAGGGCCTTATTGTATGTGTGGGCCTCGGTTGACACGGTTTATATTAATGTTTTTTCTTTTTTTATGAAGAACATATGACGTAATACGTGTAATATATGTTCTTTTGTGTAGGGTTGGGAGGGATATAGGTGAGAGTATGACTGAGTATGGGTTTATAGTTATGTATGTATAGGGATGTATGTGAGTAGGGGCGTAGCTAAAGGCACATGGGCCCCGATGCAAAGGTTCTTCTTGGGCCCCCCCCCCCCCAAACTTCTCATGGTCGACGGGCCGCAGCTTTAAGCTGCATCGCTGGGTATGCTAAGGAACCCAACGATGCAGCACTAGCAGCCAGGGGTGTCACTAAGGTCTTGAAATGTCAGGGGAAATAGCCCCAATACATATATCCCCCCCCAAAAATGTATGTGTGTGCGTGTGTGTGTATATGTGTATATAGGAGACAGCATATCTATAACACTACGACCCCATAGCTATGGATAGGATTAGATACAGTGGCTCAGCAGACAGTATCACACATGATAGGATTAGATACAGTGGCTCAGCAGACAATATCACACATGATAGGATTAGACACAGTGGCCCAGCAGACAGTATCACACATTATAGGATTAGATACACTGGCTCAGCAGAAGAGTATTACACATGATTGGATTAGATGCAGTGGCTGAGCAGACAGTATCACACATGATAGGATTAGATATAGGGTCCAGCTCGCTGACATTGCGGCTCCAGAGTTGGACCCAGGAAAGGTAAGAATAATAATTATTTAGCTTTTTTATGTGTTACTAATTATTTTTGTGTGTTTGTGTTTTTTTCCAAGTTCGGTTGTTGGACTACTTCGGATTCGAGGACTACTTCAATGACAGCGGACCGTCATTGGGTCGGTGCCGGGACCAGTAACGTGTGAGTGACCTGGTCCTGACCTCATGTCCAGAGACCAGGCTGGGGGGTTGCGGGTGGATTGAGTGTCCGACTCACTAGTCACAGCCGCGTGTAATGATGGGGGTAGGGAAACAGACAAGTGAGCCCTAATCTACCCGCCACTCAGTCCCTGCCTACTTGCAACGACCCGCCCTAGGCGACGGGGTACAACTGGGCGACGGTCCCTACGCTCAATAAGTGCACGACAGACAAACAGACAAGAGTACACAGAAGCTAAGGGAAATGGGGCAGTTGCCCACGGCAACACCGTAAGCAACAAGAGTGGTGAACGAGCCGAGTCAAACCAGGAGTGTACGAGGTACCAAACGCAGAGCAGGAGAGTAGTCAGTAAGCCAGGGTCAATATGAAGCAGGGACAAATAGTTCAAGAAGCTGCAGCAGGGCCAGGAAACCAACAGAGAAGAATCACAAGCAAGGAGGAACAGGAAAGGCAGGTATAAATAGACAGAGGGCGGGGGCTAGCTCAGTCTGGCCAGGCTGTGATAGGCTCTCCCACTCCTAAGCCTGCCATCCTGAGTTGTGGAAGATGGAGTCAGTCTCACA
This sequence comes from Rhinoderma darwinii, assembly GCF_050947455.1. NCBI lineage: Eukaryota > Metazoa > Chordata > Amphibia > Anura > Rhinodermatidae > Rhinoderma > Rhinoderma darwinii. The sequence goes on along the minus strand of NC_134693.1, from coordinate 88,483,319 downwards.
GATATAGAAGCAGGTGCAGACTGATTACCCATGGGCATTGACACAGAAGCTGTGCCTGGCAGATCCTTTACACCGCGCTTGTAGCTTTCCGATGCTTAATTATCATGGGAAAGCTACAAGCGGGGCTGTGACTGGTGAGTCTCACAGTCACTTCCAGTGCACACTGCATGTGGCAGCAGCGGCAGCCACTCTGACTGTGAGTCTCTGACCAGTCACCACCCACACGCAGCAGACAGACGTTGCCGGCAGGATAGACTGAGATAATGCCTGTTGTTATTGACTGGACCCTCAATTACTACTGTTTCGCAGGCAGTGGATATGATAGCTTTTATAGTGTAGTGTTCAGCTTGTCTGCCTTACATATTGAAGGTTGCTGGTTCAAAGCCCAGCAGTGTTTTGTTTTTTTCATAAATATTATTAATATCTTAATTGTATTAGGCTAAGTTCACACTAGCATTAATATACGTTTATCTCTCTTCCGTCAGAGGAGAGAGAGGATCGATACGTTACACGGAAAGCAACGGTTCCATTAGAATTACCATTGAATCTAATGGTAATTCTTTTGTATCAGTTACTTTCCGTTTGTCTCCGTCCACTAGGTTTCCGTTCTCTTGAACGGAAATAAAAGTTCTGCAGACTGCACTTTTGTTTCCTTTAAAAAAAAACGGAAACTTAGCGAATGGAGACAAATGGAATGCAACTGATACAAAAAAATAATCATTGAAAGCAATGGTAATTATAACGGAACTGTTGCTTTTCGTTTAATGTATCGATTCTCTCTTCCTCTGATGGAAGAGAGGTAAATGTATAGAAACGCTAGTGTGAAAGACGCCTTACTTTAATCATTTTTTAATTCAACTTTCGTTGTACCCGTACTCTTCTTCTGAGGGTATGTTCACATGCAAACGTAAAATACGTCTGAAATTACGGAGCTGTTTTCAGGCGAAAACAGCTCCTGAATTTCAGATGTTTTGCAAGTGCACGCGTTTTTTGCGCCTTCCATTACGGACGTAATTGGAGCTGTTTTTCAATGGAGTCAATGAAAAATGGCTCCAATTATGTCACAAGAAGTGACATGCACTTCTTTGAAGCGGCCGTCTTTTGAAAGCGGCGCATGAAAAAAAAGCCCGTCTGCACAGAACACTGTAAGACCCATTGAAATCAATGGGCAGATGTTTGCCGACGGTTTGGAGCCGTTTTTTTGGCTGTAATTCCAGGCGAAAAACGCCTGAATTACGTCTGTAAATAGTGCGTGTGAACATACCCTTACTATCCCACTCGTGTGATCACTTATAAAAGGTGTTAGTTATTCTCTTTATTATCACTGAGGCCCCGTGCACACGACCGTGCCCGTAATTACAATCTGTGATTACGGGCACGGCCGGCCGCAGCCAGCTGAGGACAGTCATCTGCATTTGCGGACCGTCTTCCCATTATAAAGTATGGGACCATGGCCCATAAAATAAAAAAATAGGACATGTCCTATTTTTTATGGAAGGTTTCTACGGCCATAGAAATGAATGGGTCCGTAAATACGGACGAAATCTGCGGTCGTGTGCACGGGGCCTTACTCTTGATTTTGTTATGTGTCCGTAAAACTTTTGTTCTGTCCGTGATTTTTAGCTCAGTTGTCCAGAAATGTAGAAGTGCAGGTTGGCAACGATGCCGGGGAGTCTTCGGCGAGCCGAGGAGCTCCCTTCGCTCTGAACTAATTCTGCAGCAGGGAGCTGATAGTTTCCTGCTTCAGAATTAGTGGCTACTCCTTGAGCTGAATCCCCGTTGCCGATGATCTGGACATTGACGTCAGTGGCTCCTCCTGGAGCGGAATCCCCGGCCAGAGTCGGCAACGGGGATTCGCTCAAGGAGTATCCACTGATGTCACTGTCCATATATGGACATTAAAAACCAGGGCTTCCCTCTAGGAGTGGAATCCCCGGCCTATGCTCTGGCTGGGGATTCCGCTTCTAGAGGAAGTCTCAATGGCGCTGTCTACAGGGTGGGGGTAGCACTATCTACCCTGTGTTACAAATTATTATGCACATTGGATTTAAGTGTCATAAACATTTAATTATTCATTTTTCAATTAAACTCATGAATGGTATTGTGTCTTAGGGCTCTTTGGAGCATTGTAATCAATCTCAGACACCTATGATAATTAGTTTGCCAGGTGTGCCCAATCAAAGGAAAACTACTTAAGAAGGACGTTACACATTATTAAGCAGGCCACAGGTTTCAAGTAATATGGGAAAGAAAAAGGATCTCTCTGCCGCCGAAAAGCGTATGAAAACATTGGATATTTCAAGAAAACTTAAGCGTGATCATTGTACTGCGAAAAGATTTGTGGCTGATTCAGAGCACAGACGGGTTCGTTCAGATAAAGGCATAATGAGGAAGGTTTCTGCCAGACAAATTAATAGGATTAGGAGAGCAGCTGCAAACAGGTATTTGAAGCCGCTGGTGCCTCTGATGTCCCGTGAACCTCAAGGTGTAGGATCCTCCAGAGGTTTGCAAGTGTGCATAAAGCTATTATTCGGCCACCCCTAAACAATGCTCACAAGCATTGAAGTGGGCTCAGAAATACATGAAGACTAATTTTCAAACCGTGTTGTTTACTGATGAGTGCCGTGCAACCCTGGATGGTCCAGATGGATGGAGTAGTGGATGGTTGGTGAATGGCCACCATGTCCCAACAAGGCTGCGACGTCAGGAAGGAGGTGGCGGAGTATTGTTTTGGGCTGGAATCATGGGGAAGAGAGCTTGTAGGCCCCTTTAGGGTCCCTGACGGTGTGAAAATGACCTCTGCAAAGTATGTATAGTTTATGACTGACCACTTTCTTCCGTGGTACAAAAAGAAGAATCGTGCCTTCCGTAGCAAAATTATCTTCATGCATGACAATGCACCATCACATGCTGCAAAGAATACCTCTGTGTCATTGGCTGCTATGGGCATAAAAGGTTCCCCTGACCTCAACCCTATTGATAACCTTTGGAGCCATCCTCAAGCAAAATATCTATGAGGGTGGGAGGCAGTTCACATCAAAACAGAAGCTCTGGGAGGCTATTCTGACATCCTGCAAAGATATTCAAGCAGAAACTGTCCAAATACTCACAAATTCAATGGATGCAAGAATTGTGAAGGTGATATCAAAGAAGGGGTCCTATGTTAACATGTAACTTGGCCTGCTATGTTTTTTTTGATTGAAAGAGCTTTTGATTTCTGTAAATATTAGCTCCTGATGCTGCAAATTCAACAAATTACCATTTTAGTTCTCTTTACAACCTTTAAAATATTTTGATCTCTGTTGTGCATAATAATTTGAAACAGTGCATTTTGAGATTATTTACTTCTAAAAAAAAATCTGTTATCATTAGGAGATTTGTTCAATATAATTCGCATTATACTCCAACGGTTGATGGCTTGAAGATTATACTGACTGTCATTTGCATCGACTATTTAGGAAAATCAGCGAAAAATAACATTTGCATAATAATTTGGAATGCGGTGTACAAGGGGGTGGTACTATCAACATGGGAACTGTGGCACTATATAGGGGCACTATCTACATGGGCACTGTGGTACTATCGAGAGGGCACTGGCACTTTATATATGGGCACTGGCACTAGAGGCAGCTTTGGGGGTATTATACTGTATGGAGCAGCTATGGGGCATTATACTGTATGGAGCAGCTATGGGGTCATTATACTGTATGGGGAGGCTATTGAGGCATTATGCTGTAGGGGGTCTTTAAGCTGTATGGGGTCAGCTATGGGGCTTTATACTGTATGGGGCAGTTATGGGGCATTATACTGTATGGGGCAGCTATGGGGGCATTATACTGTATGGGGGCATCTGTATGGGCATTTTACTGTATGGGGCAGCTATGGAGCATTATGCTGCATGGGGCAGCTATGGGGCATTATGTTGTATCGGGGAATTTGTTTGTGCATTATACTGCATGGGGGCATCTGTGTGGGCATTATACAGCATGGGAGAATCTATGTGGGCATTATACTGTATGGGGGCATTATACTGTATGGTGGCAGCAAGAGGGCAATGTACTGTGGCACTACCTACATAGGCACTGTGTCACTATCTACAAGGGTATTGGAACTAGGGGCAGCTAAGGGGGCATTATACTGTATGGGGCAGCTATGGGGGCATTATGCTGTATGGGGGAAGCTATGGGGGCGTTATGCTGTATGGGGGAAGCTATGGCGGCGTTATGCTGTATGGGAAAATTTGTTTGAGCATTATACTGCATGGGGGCATCTGTATGGGCATTATACTGCATGGGAGAATATGTGTGGGCTTTATACTGTAAGGGTGCATCTGTGTAGGCTTTATACTGTATGGGGCCATCGGTATTGGCATTATACTGTATGGGGGTATCTGTGTTGGCTTTATACTGTATGGGTGCTTCTATGGGGCATTATAATGTATGGTGGCAGCTAGAGGGCATTATACTGTGTAGGGGCAGCTATTTGGTATTATACTGTGTTGGAGGCACTATGGGATCATGATACTGTGTGGGAGGCATTATGGGAGCATAAGGGTATGTGCACACACACTAATTACGTCCGTAATTGACGGACGTATTTCGGCTGCAAGTACCGGACCGAACACACTGCAGGGAGCCGGGCTCCTAGCATCATAGTTATGTACGACGCTAGGAGTCCCTGCCTCGCTGTAGGACAACTGTCCTGTACTGTAATCATGTTTTCAGTATGGGACAGTTGTCCGGTGGCGAGGCAGGGACTCCTAGCGTCGTACCTAACTATGATGCTAGGAGCCCGGCTCCCTGCACTGTGTTCGGTCCGGTACTTGCGGCCGAAATACGTCCGTCAATTACGGACGTAATTAGTGTGTGTGCACATACCCTGATACTGCGTGAGCTGAATCGGGTGTGTATGGGCGGGGATTGGGTGGGATTAGAAGCGTGGTTTAAAAGAAAAAATATTAATGAAAAAAATTGTCCCTCTTTGTGATACTTGAAAGTTGGGAGGTATGCTTTAGCAACGTTTCCGTCACCATTGAGATCAATGGTGATTAAAACGGAAGCTAAGGTTTCCGTTTGTCACCGCTGTGGTAGGGTTCCATTTTTTTGCATTGTCGACTGCACTATTGATTCCGCCAAAACATTTTGGCCAAAATGATTACCAATACCCCAGGTATTTTTCATTATTATGTATATTCACTTCTCTTGGACACAGCCGGGTCTTTGATGCTGGGAGAGCATGGTGTGTTGTTGTTTGGCATAGCAAGCAGGGTAGCCCGCTCTATGAATTATCAAGGCGTCACAAATAGGCTTCTACCTGGCTATACACGTTGTGCCTCATGACGTACACACTATCCCTCCATGTTTCACTCACTTGCACCCCATTATCCATTTATTTCTATTGAGGCACTTCATTTATTACTGCCCCCTATATTTCACTTATAGTATTACACTTGCACACACACTATTCATTTATTATTTCTTACTACACATCCCATGCACCACACACCACTCCCCTCAAGACTAGTGGGAGTGGCTATTATTATTTAAAGCACCTGCTCGCCCTTTCATCAGCATTTCTGGCCTGGCTGTGTCCATTTGTAAGTATGTATCACGCTATAGAAATAAAGATAAAAACAAAGCGCACATCGTGCCTGAATTTGTATGTACAACGAAAATAAATATATGGTCAAGGGTACTGACCTGGTGATGTTATGCTAGGAGCACAACATCCCACACGTGCATTCAGAGGTAGCTCTGTCAGAGTCGGTTGCAGCCACAGTTCCCAGTCCGGAGATTTGAGGTTCAATATCCGCTGAATAAATCCAGTGTGAGGAAAAAAATCGGGGAAATCCAAGGGCGCAGCCGTGTCCAGATAAAATTGTTTTTATTTTGTACATAAAACAACAACAAAAAGGATTGTGTTTCGAAGCCGTACCGGCCTCTTCGTCAGGTCAAAGTACAAGTGATTGTCCTACGAAAGCACACAGTTTATATAATCCAAAAAACAGGTGACTACCGGGTTAAGTGAGAGGTCAGATTAAAAGGCGGGTTCAAACAAATCGTTCTCATCGGAATAGGCCTATTAACCCCTTAAAAACTTGTATATATATATATATATATATATAAACATATATATATATTGGTAATATCAGCCAAGTTTATATAGAGTTAAAAAATGGTAATAAAAGTGTATATATATACATATATAAATATATAGTAAAAATACATTAGAAAATGTTAAAACAATTGCATTCGAAAGGATATATCTAAAAGACATGAAACATATACATATATATACACACACACACATACATCTATCTTAAAAAACACGTGAAAAGACTATCCAAAAAGATGTAACTTCCTATATGCGCTAATTGGAAATATACAAATAAATACATAAATAAATGAATGCCTGGACATAAAAACAAATTAGTGCAGAAGATAAAAATGACATTAGGAATGATCACATCGTATATCTATCTATATTCACTATATATGGATCCGACAAAACGTGTTATATAATGGTATACTTGAATTCATTCAGAAATGTCGGTTTTTGTGTTTTTAGTTTGAAGATGGTTTTATTATATTCATACAGACTTGTCGATTTAAGTGTTTTTAATTTGTGGATAGAAAAATATATTGTAACAATCTGAGTGACTAAGGTTTAATCAATTGGGATAATGACTAGAAAAAGCTCTCTTGAAATCACGGGAATAGACCATCCAAAAGGGATATGAATAAGATACTCTATATATACGCTGGATGAGAACATATAAGTACCTAAATGAATACATATCTAGACATAGAAGAAAGTATTATGAAATTTATAATGATATTTGGAAAGATCCCATTGCATGTCTACATACACTATATATGGAGCCAAAAAACTGCATTAAATAATGGTCTCATTGAGTTCGTTCAGACCTGCCGGTTTCAGTGTTTTTAATTTATAGATCCAAAATATTTCTTTTTTACAAAGAACGTTAAAACGGTCAGGGTAACTTAATGAGATCTGGTCGATTGGGGTGATAGTAAAACATGCAAAATTTCCCTCATGTGCTATAGTACAATGTCTAGAGACACTATGGAGCAAAAATTTATTTTTACAATTAAACCTATGTTTATTCAGTCTACAATGTAGGGGCTGAATTGTCCTTCCTACATATTGAATACCACATATACAATTTATAAGATAGATCACTTATAGTATTACACTTGCACACACACTATTCATTTATTATTTCTTACTACACATCCCATGCACCACACACCACTCCCCTCAAGACTAGTGGGAGTGGCTATTATTATTTAAAGCACCTGCTCGCCCTTTCATCAGCATTTCTGGCCTGGCTGTGTCCATTTGTAAGTATGGCCTTTTTCGGTGTTTTTGTATATGTCCCTGTGTTTTTATCGGTTCTGTTTGTGCATCAGGAACGTTCTGTTCCAGTTTAGGAGTTAGGGACTCGCAAGTCTGGGGATCCTTGTCGTGGATTGCGAGCTTGCGTCCTTTTGGCCAAAATGATTACCAATACCCCAGGTATTTTTCATTATTATGTATATTCGCTTCTCTTGGACACAGCCGGGTCTTTGATGCTGGGAGAGCATGGTGTGGTGTTGTTTGGCATAGCAAGCAGGGTAGCCCGCTCTATGAATTATCAAGGCGTCACAAATAGGCTTCTACCTGGCTATACACGTTGTGCCTCATGACGTACACACTATCCCTCCATGTTTCACTCACTTGCACCCCATTATCCATTTATTTCTATTGAGGCACTTCATTTATTACTGCCCCCTATATTTCACTTATAGTATTACACTTGCACACACACTATTCATTTATTATTTCTTACTACACATCCCATGCACCACACACCACTCCCCTCAAGACTAGTGGGAGTGGCTATTATTATTTAAAGCACCTGCTCGCCCTTTCATCAGCATTTCTGGCCTGGCTGTGTCCATTTGTAAGTATGGCCTTTTTCGGTGTTTTTGTATATGTCCCTGTGTTTTTATCGGTTCTGTTTGTGCATCAGGAACGTTCTGTTCCAGTTTAGGAGTTAGGGACTCGCAAGTCTGGGGATCCTTGTCGTGGATTGCGAGCTTGCGTCCTTTTGGCCAAAATGATTACCAATAGCCCAGGTATTTTTCATTATTATGTATATTCGCTTCTCTTGGACACAGCCGGGTCTTTGATGCTGGGAGAGCATGGTGTGTTGTTGTTTGGCATAGCAAGCAGGGTAGCCCGCTCTATGAATTATCAAGGCGTCACAAATAGGCTTCTACCTGGCTATACACGTTGTGCCTCATGACGTACACACTATCCCTCCATGTTTCACTCACTTGCACCCCATTATCCATTTATTTCTATTGAGGCACTTAATTTATTACTGCCCCCTATATTTCACTTATAGTATTACACTTGCACACACACTATTCATTTATTATTTCTTACTACACATCCCATGCACCACACACCACTCCCCTCAAGACTAGTGGGAGTGACTATTATTATTTAAAGCACCTGCTCGCCCTTTCATCAGCATTTCTGGCCTGGCTGTGTCCATTTGTAAGTATGGCCTTTTTCGGTGTTTTTGTATATGTCCCTGTGTTTTTATCGGTTCTCTTTATACTGTATGGGTGCTTCTATGGGGCATTATAATGTATGGTGGTAGCTAGAGGGCATTATACTGTGTAGGGGCAGCTATTTGGTATTATACTGTGTGGGAGGCACTATGGGATCATGATACTGTGTGGGAGGCACTATGGGAGCATAAGGGTATGTGCACACACACTAATTACGTCCGTAATTGACGGACGTATTTCGGCTGCAAGTACCGGACTGAACACACTGCAGGGAGCCGGGCTCCTAGCATCATAGTTATGTACGACGCTAGGAGTCCCTGCCTCGCTGTAGGACAACTGTCCCGTACTGTAATCATGTTTTCAGTATGGGACAGTTGTCCGGCGGCGAGGCAGGGACTCCTAGCGTCGTACATAACTATGATGCTAGGAGCCCGGCTCCCTGCACTGTGTTCGGTCCGGTACTTGCGGCCGAAATACGTCCGTCAATTACGGACGTAATTAGTGTGTGTGCACATACCCTGATACTGCGTGAGCTGAATCGGGTGTGTATGGGCGGGGATTGGGTGGGATTAGAAGCGTGGTTTAAAAGAAAAAATATTAATGAAAAAAATTGTCCCTCTTTGTGATACTTGAAAGTTGGGAGGTATGCTTTAGCAACGTTTCCGTCACCATTGAGATCAATGGTGATTAAAACGGAAGCTAAGGTTTCCGTTTGTCACCGCTGTGGCAGGGTTACATTTTTTTGCATTGTCGACTGCGCTATTGATTCCGCCAAAACAACGGAAACCGTTCACAACAATGACAAACGGAAACCATTAGAAAAGTTTCCATCACCATTGAGATCAATGGTAATGCAAACATAAGCTAAGATTTCTCTTTGACATTCCGTTGAGGGCTTAACCCGAAAGGACCCCTCAACGGAAGGGCAGTGGTGATGTGAACAGGGCCTTAGATACAGGGCCCATGTGCATCTGTGATACTGTCTGTTGGACCCTGTATCTAAGCCTAAGGTAGGCTTAGATACAGGGTCCAGCAGACAGTAATCTTATACAGTATTAGGCCTTATTCACATGAACGTGTCCGTTTTGCGTACGTAAAAAATGCAGCGTTTTTCCTGCATTGCAGTTCCGTGTGTCTGCGTTTTTTATGCGCGTATGTCATCCGTATGTCATGCGTTTTTTACGTCAGCAAAATAAACTGAAGGAGGTGGTTTTCTTCTCATAATTTCTTTAGCAACTGTTGCGTGAAAAACGCATGGCACACGGATGTGGGTCCGTGTGCTGTCCGTGATTTTCACGCACCCATTGACTTCAAAAATGCACAAGTATAGGACATGCAGTGAGTTTCACGCAGCGGACACACGCTATGTGAAAAACACTGAATGTTTGAATGGCCCCATTGAATTGCATAGGTCCGTGTGGCGTGCGTTTTTTTAACGCGCGTAATACGGACATGAAATATGCTCATGTGAATAAGGCCTAAGATTACTGTCTGCTGGGGCCCTGTATTTAAGCCTAACACACGTTAAAGGGGTTGTCCAGTCCCTAAACATTGATGGGTCGCGGTCCGACTCCCGGGACCCCCGCCAATCAGCTGTTTTGAAGGGGGTGCAGAGCTCATACGAGCGCTGCTTCCCCTTCATTTCCCTCAGTTGCTCACACTGTGAATCGCTGACACGTCCGTGTCGGCGATTCAGTGTGAGAAAGTGACCGGAATGAAGGGGAAGTAGCGCTCATACGAGCTATGCACCCCCTTCAAAACAGCTGATTGGCAGGGGTTCCGGGAGTCGGACCCCGACTCACCAGCTTTAACAAGACAGTGGTATTGCATTTACCCTCCTCTTCGGCCGCAGCGGAGGTCCTCACTCCATCGAGTGTCGGGATGTTGAGCTGCGCACAGCGCTGTGATGTCAGAACCTCCGCTGCGCTCTGGAAAGAGGGAGGGTAAGTATTGTAAGTTACTATAGTAACGGGGGTCCGTGTAGTTTATTACATAGGCCCCAGTTAATATAGTAACTTTTCATTGATGTGGTGCGGGGGGCTGTGGGCCCCCCTGGCTTCGGGGCCCGGTCGCTATTGTGACCGCTGTGAGCCCTATAGTTACGCCACTGCCATTTACCCTTCACTGTGCTAGAATAGACCAGTAAATAAATAAACAAATGGACAGCATGGGGACAGCTTGTTTTAGGGCATGACCAGACGTGGCGTGTTTCTGCCGCCACTGTCCGCATCAATGCCGCACATAATCTGCGTTGCAGATTCTGTTGCGGCTCTGCCTAAAATGGGCAGGAAATTGATGCGGATTAGCCGTTGCGTCTTCAGGTGAAGACTACTTCCCTTCTCTCTATCAGTGCAGGATAGAGAGAAGGGACAGCCCTTTCCCTAGTAAAATAAATTCATACTTACCCAGCCGTTGTCTTGGTGACGCGTCCCTCTTTCGACATCCAGCCCGACCTCCCTGGATGATGCGGCAGTCCATGTGACCGCTGCAGCCTGTGATTGGCCTGTGAGTGGCTGCAGCCGTCACATGGACTGAAACTGGAGGAAGAAGCAGGGAGTTCTCGGTAAGTAGGAACTTCTATTTTTTTTACAGGTTGATCTATATTGTGATCGGAAGTCACTGTCCAGGGTGCTGAAACAGTTACTGCCAATTGTTTAACTCTTTCAGCACCCTGGACAGTGACTATCTCGTGACGTCGCCTAGCAACGCTCCCGTAATTACTGGTGCACACACGTAGTCACCCATAATTACGGGAGCCCCATTGACTTCTATGGGCCTGCCTGTGCCGTAATAATGGCCAGTGATTACGGGCGTTTTTACGTTAGTGTGCATGGGGCCTCAGTCTGGCTATAGACCTAGAAATACATAGGTCCAGCCAGAATGAAGAAATATCATGTTCGTAAAAGCAATACGCTACGCAACACACATAGCATCTGCGGATTTCATTGCAGAATTTTGAATCTCCATTGAAGTCAATGGAGAAATTCCGCAATGAGTCCGCAACAAGTCCGCTACACGTCCACAACAGCCAGTGTATGCTGCGGACACGAAATTCCACACCGCAGCCTATTATCCATAGCGGAGTTTTCTGCAACATGTGCATGAACCCAACTAAAAAGCAGTGGAAAGCAATGGAGAAAATGTCCGCTGCGTATTTCCGCAGCGGACTGGCCGCTGCGGAATTCTAGAGCAATTCCGCCACGTCTGCCCATGCCCTTAGGGAAAACCAGTCACCAGGTTGCCAGGCAAGGCATTAGTTGAGGATTTGTGGGGGATACCCCATGTTGTCCGTTTAATTTATTAATTTCATGAACACATGATAGGCTTAGATCCAGGTCTCCAGCAGACTGTATCACATGTTATAGGCTTAGATACAGGGCAACAGCAGTCAGTATCCATATGTTTAACCCCTTCCCGCTCCTGGACGTACTATTAGGTCATGGTAGCTGTATCGTTCGCGCTCCATGACCTAATAGTACGTCACGGGAGTAACGGCCATTTCGGCCGTCCTCCCGACACATACAGGAGCTGTGACAGCTGCTGTCTCATACAGCAGCTGCTGCAGCTCCTACAGCGGGGACTGATCGCTGTGTCCCCGCCGATTAACCCCTTAAAAGCCGCGTTCAATAGAGATCGCGGCTTTTAGGGGTTAAGCTACAATCGCCGGCCTGCTACACGATAGCGGCCGGCGATTGTAACTATGGCAACCAGACACCAAACAATGGCGTCCGGCTATGCCATCGACGGAAGCCTAGTGGGTCCTGACAAAGTCAGGACCTACTATGCTTGCTGTCAGTGAGTAGCTGACAGCTCTAATACACTGTAATACCGATCAGGGCCTAATGCCCTCAAGTCCCCTAGTGGGACAAAGTAATAAAGTTAAAAAAAAAGTTAAAAAAAAATGTGTCAAAATAAGAAAATAAAAGTTTTAAAAGTAATAAAAGTAAAAATCACCCTTTTTCCCTTATCAGTCCTTTATTATTAATAAAAATATATAAACAAAAAAATAAACTATACATAATTGGTATCGCCGCGTCCGTAACGGCCTGAACTACAAAATGATTTCGTTATTTATCCCGCGCAGTGAACGCTGTAAAAGAAAATAATAATAAACCGCACCACAATCACAATTGTTTGGTCACTTCATCTCCCAAAAAATGGAATAAAAAGAGATCAAAAAGTCGCATGTACCTAAAAATGGTACTAATCGAAACTACACTTCGTTACACAAAAAAATAAGTCCTCGCACGGCTTTATTGATGGAAAAATAAAAAAGTTCTGGCTCTTAGAATAAGGTAATACAAAAAGTGTGATTTTTTACAAAACTTATTTTATTGTGTAAACGCCATAAGACATAAAAAAAACTATAAACATAGGATATCGCCGTAATCGTATCGCCCCGCAGGATAAAGTGAATATGTCATTTATAGCGCACGGTGAACGCTGTAAAAAAAATAGAATAAAAAAACAATAGTAGAATTGCTGTTTTTTAGTCACCACGCCACCTAAAAATAGAATAAAAACTGATCAAAAAGTCGCATGCACCCCAAGAAAACTACAATGAATTCCTGAAGGAGTCTAGTTTCCAAAATGGGGTCACTTTTGGGGGGATTCCACTGTTTTGGCACCACAAGACCTCTTCAAACCGAACATGGTGCCTAATAAAAAAAGAGGCCTCAAATCCACTAGGTGCTCCTTTGCTTCTGAGGCCGATGCTTCAGTCTATTACCGCACTAGGGCCACATGTGGAATATTTCTCAAAACTGCAGAATCTGGGCAATAAGTATTAAGTTGCGTTTCTCTGGTAAAACCTTTTGTGTTATAGAAAAAAATGGTATCAAAAGGATTTTCTGACAGAAATAATTATGTAAATTTCACCTCTACTTTGCTCTAAATTCCTGTGAAACACCTAAAGAGTTCATAAACTTTCTATATGCGGTTGTGAATACTTTGAGGGGTCTAGTTTCCAAAATGGGGTGTTTCATAGGGGTTTCTAATATATAGGTCCCTCAAAGCAACTTCAGAACTGAACTGGAACCTAAAAAAAAAAAAAAATGAGGCAATACTTTGCTTCTCCTAATGAGCATTGCCTACTCCAAGATGACCCCAGTTTTGACCGTTTGTATAAACGGAAACCCCTATTAGACCGTTTTAGTGCCCGGTTTTCCCAAGCATACACCACCGAGATGTGTATTTCTATTGATGAGTCCTTGGTACATTTTAAAGGGAGGCTTCAATTCCGCCAGTACCTGCCGGGTGAGAGGGCAAGGTATGTGGTAACGCGGGCGCCGAGTCGCGGTGGGCGGGGCTCTCTGAGCTGAAGTTGGTATTCGTGCCCTTTTGTCACGGTGGCGCACTTTCTCTCTCCCGCGCCTCGGGCCGCAGAACCAGTGAAATAAGTGGTGCTTGTAGGATACACTGTTCTCTGTCCCCTGGGATGTTATGTGGTGTACCCCGAAATAAGGATGTTCCAAGAGACAGGGTTCAATAAACTTTCACAGTAGTTTTACTGGGCACAATATGCTTGGTTGTTACTTTTGTTACAGAGGCAATGTCTTTAAGTAGTATAAACATATCACAGGGTATTGCAAATGGTGGTACCTGCTTCACCTCCCTGAATCTGTCTGTAATTCCTCCAAGTGTGCTGTGAGTTCTGCTCCTCTCTTCTCTATACTGTGCTGGAAGGTGTGCTGCTGACTGTCCCAATCCAGTTGCACTATCACAGAGGAATGGTGTCCCTTGGGGATTCTAGGCTGTGTGCAAGCTCCTTGCTTTGCTCTAGGCACTCTCAGTAGTGTCCAAGCTCCTTGTCTGGCTTCTGTGCCACATGCAACACACACTGACCTGCACTCCTTTCACTTCCACACGGCTGTAGCTGATCCTCTCACAGAATTCCTCTCAGTTCCACATGTCTGCTGCAGCATCTCACTGAATCCAACTACAGACACGGACTTGTCTGCTCCCCTCTGCCTGAACGCTGCTGCACACTTCTCCTCACTTCTGCACTGCGCTGCTCCACACACTGCACTGGGTGAGGTTTGTTCCTGAGTCCCCAGCTAGCTACACCCCTCCCCTCTCTCTGGAGAATACATCTTAAAGGTGAAGCAGCCCATTTATGTTTCTGCTGAGTCATATAGGGAAGTGAATTCAGTACCAACCATGATTACAGAATAAAGCACATTAAAACCTGCATACTAAAGCAACAGTACAATGACCGTAAATAAACAGAAATTTTCCTGGGTATCACAGGTATGGTGTGAAGATGTATAAGCTGTGCGAGTGCATCAGGGTATACCTACAAATTTAGGATATATGAAGGGAAGGACACCAGTGCTCAGCCCCCAGAATTCCCCCCCTTACTGGGAGTTAATGCAAAAATTGTGTGGGATTTGGTGCACCCACTGCTGAACCAGGGTTACCACCTCTACCTGGATAATTTCTATACCAGCGTCCCACTCTTCAACTGCCTCGCTTCCAGAAGTCCTGCGACATGCGGCACTGCTAGAAGAAATCTGAGAGGCCTCCCTAAGACTCTGCTTGGGCAAACACTCAGAAGGGGTGAGAGCAGAGCACAATCTAGCAGCAACATATTGTGTGTCAAGTACAAGACAAGAGAGATGCCACACCAGTACCCATGTACCTGTACGAGGTACCAATACAGAGACCCCCAAACCAGACTGCATCCTGGACTACAATAGGTGCATGGGAGGGATGGACTTGTCAGATCAAGTCCTGAAGCCCTACAGCGCCATGCGGTGTTGTATAAGAAGCTGGCCGTGCACATCATACAGATGGCATTGTACAATGCGTACGTGCTACTTCGATGTGCAGGCCAGATGGGAACTTTCCTGGAATTTCAAGAGGTGGTTATCAAGAAACTAATTTTTAGGGACCAAGAAGGGGGGGCACCCAGTACTTCTGGAAGCGGGGCCACATGCATCGCACCTGGGCAACACTTTCCAGGAGAAGTTCCCCAAACTGGCAAGAAAAGAAAAAGTCAAAAGAGGTACAAAGTCTGCTATAAGAGGGGGATAAGGAAGGACACAATATATCAATGTGACACGTGTCCCGAAAAACTAAGGCTCCGTATGAAAGAGTGCTTCCAAATGTATCATACATCCCTTGATTTTTAATCTACCCAGTTTTACTTACTCTGATGCACTCCGCACAGCTTATCCCCATCATCTTTCCCTTCTGAGCCCTGCTGTGTGCCCAGGCAGCTGATAACAGCCACATTGAGGGTATTGCCATACCCGTGGCAACACACATTACAGTTTTTAGGGTGTATGTCAACATGCTCACACCTTTAGATGAATGCCTTAAGGGGTGTCGTTTTTAAAACGGGGTTACTTCTTGGGGGTTTCAACTGTACTGGTTCCACAGGGGCTTCTGCATACATGACTTCGCACCAGAAAATCCCCAGTAGGCCAAATGGTGGACCTACCCTTCTGAGGCCTCCCATGGGCCCAAACGTCAGTTTATCACCACAAATTGGGCATTGCCGCACTAAGGAGAAATTGGGCAACAAAATGGGGTATTTTATTTCTTGTGAAAATAAGAAATTTTCAGCCCAAACTACATATTATTGGAAAAAAAAAATTTTGCTTGAATTCCCAGCCCAATTCAAATAAGTTATGTGAAAAAACTATGGGGTCAAAATGGTCACAACACCAATAAATGAATTCCTTGAGGGGTCTAGTTTCCAAAATTAGGTCACTTCTGGTGGGTTTCCATTGCTTTGATACCTCTGGGGCTCTGCAAATGCGACATGGCACCCGAAAACCAATCCAGCAAAATCTGGACTCCAAAGAACAAATAGCGCTCCTTTCCTTCTGTGCCCTCCCATGGGCCCAATTGGCAGTTTATCGCCACAACTGGGGTATTGCTGCACTCAGGACAAATTGGGCAACAAAATGGGGTATTTTGTTCCCTGTGAAAATAAGAAATTTTTATCAAAAATGACATCTTATTGGAAAAAAATGTCATTTTTTTTTAATTTCACAGCCCAATTCAAATACGTGCTGTGTAAAAACTGTTGGGTCAAAATGGTAACCACAACCATAAATGAATTCCTTGAGGGGTGTAGTTTCCGGAATGGGGTCACTTTTGGGGGATTCCTACTGTTTTGGCACCTCAATACCTCTTCAAACCTGGCATGCTGCCTAAAATATGTTCTAATAAAAAAGAATCCTCAAAATGCACTAGGTGCTTCTTTGCTTCAGGGGCTTGTGTTTCAGTCCACGAGCGCACTAGAGACACATGTGGGACATTTCTAAAAACTGCAGAATCTGGACAATACATATTTAGTAGTGTTTCTTTGGTAAAACCTTCTGTGTTACAGAAAAAAATGTAATACAATTGAAATTCAGCAAGAAAAATTAAATTTGCAAATTTCACCTCTACTTTGCTTTAATTTCTGTGAAATGCTGAAGGGTTAAATAAACTTTCTAAATGCTGTTTTGAATACTTTGAGGGGTCTAGTTTTCAAAATGGGGTGTTTTATGGGGGTTTCTAATACATAGGCCCCTCAAAGCCACTTCGGAACTGAACAGGTACCTTAAAAAAAAGGCTTTTGAAATTTTCTTAAAAATATGAGAAATTGCTGTTTATGTTCTAAGCCTTGTAACGTCCAAGAAAAATAAAAAAATGTTCAAAAAATGATGCCAATCTAAGGTAGATATATGGTAAATGTGAACTAGTAACTATTTTGGGTGGTATAACCGTCTGTTTTGCAAGCAGATGCATTTAAATTATGAAAAATGCTATTTTTTATAAATTGTCTCTAAATATTGCAATTTTTCACCAATCAACACTGAATATATCGTCCAAATTTTACCACTAACATAAAGCCCAATGTGTCACGAGAAAACAGTCTCATAATCGCTTGGATAGGTTTAAGCATTCCGACATTATTACCACATAAAGTGAAATATGTCAGATTTGAAAAATGGGCTCTGAGCCTTAAAGGGAACCTGTAACCAGCATTTCACCTATTAAACCAGCACTACCTGGTGGTAGTGGGTGAAAAATCATTCCTATATAACCTATAATTGTCTTCTTAGTCAGCTCTGTAGCTTTAGTATTCAGTTTTTTAGTGTTCTCTAACCGTATGCTAATGAGCAGAAAATAGTCAGATCTTCATTTGAAAATAGTCAGATCTTCATTTGAAAAGAGTCATATCTTCATTCCTCAAGTCTTTCCGAGTTTACCCCGCCTCCTTACTTTTGATTGACAGCTCTTTGCCTTACCCCAGCACACAAAATCCCGCGCTTGTGCATTGATGTCCACTTCTGGTGTGTGCGCACAAAGGGACACCGGATTATTACGATAAAAGGCGAAAAATGTTTGTAGGCCGTTATTTAAAGTCGGAGAAGGAGTTTAGGAGAGGGGATAACGGCAATAAACTTTTGATAACAGCGGCCAGTGAGGGATAAGTAAAGTTCAATAGGTGAAATGCTGGTGACAGGTTCCCTTTAAGGCCAAAACAAGGCTGCGTCCTTAACCCCTTCCCTCTTTGGCCGCTTTTGACCTTCCTGACAGAGCCTCATTTTTCAAATCTGACATGTTTCAATTTATGTGGTAATAACTCCGGAATGCTTTTACCTATCCAAGTGATTCTGAGATTGTTTTCTCGTGACACATTGGACTTTATGTTACTGGCAAAATTTGCCCGATACATTCAGTATTTAATTGTGAAAAACACCAATATTTAGCGAAAAATTGCAAAAATTTGCATTTTTCTAAATTTAAATGTATCTGCTTGTAAGACAGGCAGTTATACCACACAAAAATGTAGCTAACTAACATCCCCCATATGTCTACTTTAGATTGGCATCGTTTTTTGAACATCATTTTATTTTTCTAGGACGTTACAAGGCTTAGAACTTTAGCAGCAATTTCTCACATTTTCAAGAAAATTTCAAAATGCTATTTTTACAGGGGCCAGTTCAGTTGTGAAGTGGCTTTGAGGGCCTTATATATTAGAAACCCCCAATAAGTCACCCCATTTTAAAAACTGCACCCCTCAAAGTATTCAAAACAGCATTTAGAAAGTTTCTTAACCCTTTAGACATTGCGCAGGAATTAAGGCAAAGTAGAAGTGAAATTTACAAAGTTCATTATTTTTTTCCAGAAATTCATTTTGAATCCATTTTTTTTGTACCACAGAAGGTTTTACCCAAGAAATGCAACTCAATATTTATTGCCCAGGTTCTGCAGTTTTAGGAAATATCCCACATGTGGCTTTAGTGTGCTACTGGACTGAAGCACCGGCCTCAGAAGCAAAGGAGCACCTAGTGGATTTTGGGCCTCCTTTTTATTAGAATATATTTTAGGCACCGTGTCAGTTTTGAATAGGTCTTGTGGAACTAAAACAGTGGAAACCCCCCAAAAGTGACCCCATTTGGGAAACTACACCCCTCGAGCAATTTATCTAGGGGTGTAGCAAGCATTTTGACCGGCCAGTTTTTTTGCAAAAATTTTTGGAACTAAGCCATGAAAATGAAAATCTACATTTTTTCAAATAAAATTTAGGTTTATCTAATTTTTTTTCATTTCCAAAAGAACTAAAGTAGAAAAAGCACCACAACATTTGTAGAGCAATTTCTCCCGAGTAAAACAATACCCCACATGTGGTAATAAACGGTTGTTTGGTCACACGGCAGGGCTTAGAAGGGAAAGAGCGCCATTTGGCTCTTGGAGCTCAAATTTAGCAGGAATGGTTTGCGGAGGCCATGTCACATTTGCAAAGCCCCTGAGGTGACAAAACAGTGGAAACCCCCAACAAGTGACCCCATTTTGGAAACTATACCCATTGAGGAAATTATCTAGGGGTATAGTGAGCATTTTGACCCCACAGTTTTTTGGCAGAAATTTTTGCAAGTAGGCTGTGAAAATGAAAATCTAAATTTTTTCAAATAAAATGTAGGTTTAGCTAATTTTTTTTCATTTCCACAAGGACTGAAGAAGAAAAAGCACCATAAAATTAGTAAAGCAACTTCTCCCGAGTAAAACAATACCCCACATGTGGTCACAAACATCTGTTTGGACACACGGTATGGCTCAGAATGGAACTAGCACCATTTGGATTTTGGAATGGTTTCTGGGCGCCATGTCACATTTGCTGAGCCCCTGTAGTACTAGTACAGTGGAAACACCCCAAAATTGACTCCATTTGGGAAACTGCACCCCCTGAGGAATCATCTAGGGGTATAGTGAAAATTTTGATCCCAAAGGTTTTTTGCTGAATTAATTAGTATTAAGCTATGAAAATGAAAAATAATTTTTTCCCCAACAAGATGTAGTTTTAGATCAACATTTTTCATTTTTACAAGGAATAGAGAAGAAAAAGCACCCCAACATTTGTAAAGTAATTTCTCCCGAGTACGGTAACACCCCATATGTGGTTATAATCAGCTGTTTACGTATATGGGAGCATTCAGAAGAAAAGGAGCGGTATTTATCTTTTGGAGCGTAGATTTTTCTGGAATGGTTTGTGGACGCCATGTTGCATTTGCAAAACCCCTGATGTACCAAACAAAAGTGACCCCGTTTTAGAAACTACACCCCTAAAGGCATTTATCAAGGGGTGTAGTGAGAATTTAGACTCCACAGGTGTTTTTCAGAAATGAATACGCAGTGAATTGTGCAAAGTGAAAATTGCAATTTTTCCACTGATCTGCCTATACACCACACAATATGTTGTGCCCCTAGAGAATCTTACCCCTTAAATTGTTAAGCGGGTTCTCCCGGGTATGGTAATGCCTTACTTGTGGCCATAAATTGCTGTTTGGGCACGCTGTAGGGCTAAGAAGGGAAAGACCGCCATTTTGAGCATGGATTTTGCTTGGTAGTTTTGTTTGAGTTTTGCTGGTATTTCAGTTTATAATGTGGTGGCATATGTAATCTGTGCGGAGTACATCAGGGTATATGTAATCTGTGCGGAGTACATCAGGGCATAATAAGAGGGTATAATAATGGGGTAAATAATACAATTATCCATAGGTGTGTTACAATGTGAAGCGATCCGTTATGCGCAGGCCGGTGTCACACTGATAAACGGTTTTCTTTCTTATCCCCCTTTTGTAACGCTCTGCACCTTTTGGGGACTTTTTCTCCTTCGTAGTTTGGGAAATATTATAATATTATTAGTTTTGCGCTGGTATAATACGGGCGCCATCGCTTCCAGCGGATGTGCTGTGTCCATTCCCTTTCCTAGTACCTAAATACTAGGGCCCTGAAACTGAAGGAATGTTCCCCTACGGCCTGCGCATTGAGATGTTTTTTCATCACCGCATTACTAGTGCCATAAAGTTTTTGTTTTTCAGTTGATTGAGTGGTGTGCGGGCTTGTTTTTTGTGAGACGGGCTGTAGATTTTATTGGTACCATTTTGGAACACATACGACTTTTTGATCACTTTTTATTTCATTTTTTGTAAAGGAAATTACCAAAAACAAGCAATTCTGGAATAGTTTTTTATTATTTTTTTTATCGGCATCCACAGTGCGCCCTAAATTACATGTTAGCTTTATTCTGCGGGTCGATACGATTACGGCGATACCAAATTTATATAGTTTTTTTTATGTATTGCAGCTTTTGCACAATAAAATCACTTTTTTTATAATATCATTTGTTTTCTGTGTCGACATATTCTAAGACACATAACGTTATTATTTTTGCGTGCACAAAGCGGTATCAGGGATTATTTTTTGCGGGACGGATTGCCGTTTTTATTAGTACTATTTTGGAGTAAATGTGGCTTTTTGATCACTTTTTATAGCATTTTTTGGAAGGAGATGTGACCTAAAAACAAAGATTCTGGCGTTGTTTTTCATGTTTTTTTTTTACGGTGTTCACCGTGCGGGATAAATTACATAATAGTTTTGTAGTTTGGGTCGTTACGGACGTGGCGATACCAATTATGTATAGTTTTTTTAATTTTTACAGTTTTTCCCATAATAAATGACTTACTATGGGAAAAAAGTCAGTTTAGCTTTTTTTTTATTTGAAATGTGTGTTTTTATTGTTTTACCACATTTTTATTATCTTTTTTTTACTTTTCTGACTTGTCCCACTAGGGGACATGAGGGCCTGATGCCCCGATCGCTACTCTAATACACTGCACTACATACGTAGTGCAGTGTATTAGCGCTGTCAGTTATTCACTGACAGCAAGCCTATGAGGACGCGCCGCAGGCGGGTCCTCATCGGCTCCCGTACAAGGCAGACTCGGACGCCATTTTCTGGCGTTCGATTGCCACAGCAACCCAGCGATTGCATCACTGGGTTGCCGATAATGTGAAAACCTATCGGATGCTGCGCTCTATTGATCTGCCGGATCGGAGAGTAGCTCCGGTCCTGGCAGTTACAGGAGGGTGCCAGCTGTATAATACAGCTGTCACCCCGCGGTGATGGTGCCGGCTCTGCTTCTGAGCCCGCACCATCACTGCGCCGTACATATACGGCGCTTTGCGGGAAGCACCTCCCGACAGCGCCGTACATGAACGGCGGATGTCGGGAAGGGGTTATAGGGGTTGTCCGAGATACCAAAATTTTTTCAAAAACTGTGTCATACATTACGCCTTATACAGACAACCTAAATAAAGCATTATTTAAAAAAAAAAATTCTACTTACCACATTTCTTCTTTGAATTTAGCAGTTTGTTTACATGCAGTTCAGGTCTGGTTTGTGGATCTTTCCTTGTTATGAAACTTTTTTCCCGTGCACGCTCATTGCAGGCTGCAATGAGCGTGCACGTACCTTCCAAGAGTTCACGTGAGCTGTCCTTGCTCCTCCCCGCTGGACATCCTTCACTGGACTTGTCTCCTTGCTGACATTCTTGAAGGATGGTGAGCAAATGTTATCCTCCCCATTATGTTTTTCACATTTATGTTTTTTCTCTTTTCAGGTCTATAAACCTCTTCCTGTCTACCCTAAGGGTATGTGCACACACACTAATTACGTCCGTAATTGACGGACGTATTTCGGCCGCAAGTCCCGGACCGAACTCAGTGCAGGGAGCCGGGCTCCTAGCATCATACTTATGTACGATGCTAGGAGTCCCTGCCTCGCTGCAGGACAACTGTCCCGTACTGAAAGATTACAGTACGGGACAGTTGTCCTGCAGCGAGGCAGGGACTCCTAGCATCATACATAAGTATGATGCTAGGAGCCCGGCTCCCTGCACTGTGTTCGGTCCGGTACTTGCGGCCGAAATACGTCCGTCAATTACGGACGTAATTAGTGTGTGTGCACATACCCTAACCCTCGTCCACCCTCACCCTCGTCCACCCTCTTCTATCTCATGTCTCTCTCCACTAAGGCCATGTTCACACAGAGTTTTTTTGCAGGAGGAATATCTGCCTCAAAATTCCGTCTTGAAGTTTGCGGCAGATTTACCTCTCCCTGCACGTTGATTTTTACGTCGTTTTTCCCGGAGTTT
This sequence comes from Rhinoderma darwinii, assembly GCF_050947455.1. Lineage (NCBI taxonomy): Eukaryota > Metazoa > Chordata > Amphibia > Anura > Rhinodermatidae > Rhinoderma > Rhinoderma darwinii. The sequence goes on along the minus strand of NC_134693.1, from coordinate 88,460,292 downwards.
TTTGTGCGCTGTTTGCGGCTTTGTTTGCGTTTTTGCTTGCCGCTTTTCGCTTCGTTTATCTTGGCGTTTTTTGCTTGTTTGTTTGTGTCTTTTTTTGCTGTGTTTTCCGTTGCGTTTATCATAGCCTTTTTCGCGTCGTTTATCGTTTCTTTTTTTGCGTCGTTGTTTGCGGCTATTTTTGCTGCGTTTTTCGTGGCGTTTTCCCAGTTGTTTTTCGCGGCGTTCTTTGCCTCTTTGTTTGCCACTTTTTTCGCATCTTTTTCCGCGATGTTTTTCGCAGCGTTTTCCGTGGCATTTATCGTAGCCTTTTTTGCGTAGTTTTTCGCGTCTTTTTTTTGCGTCGTTGTTTGCGGTTTTTTTTTCTGCGTTTTTCGTTGCGTCTTTCGTGGCGTTTTCCCAGTTGTTTTTCGCGGCGTTCTTTGCCTCTTTGTTTGGGGCTTTTTTCGCGGCTTTTTCCGCGATGTTTTCCGTGGCATTTATCGTAGCCATTTTTGCGTTGTTTTTCGCTGTTTTTTTTGCGTCGTTTGCGGGTTTTTTTTCGGCGTTTCTCGTTGCGTCTTTCGTGGTGTTTTTCCTGTCGTTTTTCGTGGCGTTCTTTGCCTCTTTTTTCGCGGCTTTATTTGCGATGTTTTTCGCGGCGTTTATCGTAGCCTTTTTGCCATTGTTTTTGCGGCTTTTTTTGCTGCATTTTTCGCGTCGTTTTCCGTGGCGTTTTTCGCCCACGGCAATTGAGCGCAGCGGGCATAAAACAACGCAAAGTACGCTTTCTCTGCCTCCCATTGAAGTCAATGGGAGGTCAGAGGCGTAAACGCCCGAAGATACAGAATGTCGCTTCTTTTTCCCACAAGGCAGTTTTACTGCTCGCGGGAAAAAGACGCCGACGCCTCCCATTGAAATCAATGGTATGCATTTTCGGGCCGTTTTTGACGAGTTTTGCGACGCTGTTTCCGCTTAAAAAAAACTCGTCAAAATACTCTGTGTGAACTTAGCCTAATGCTGCCTCCGTTATTGTACTTCATGTACCATTCCTCCTCCTCACATGCACTTTGTGCTGTGAGGAGTAATTTTATTACATAGATGACACACTACCCCTACCCCACCTGTACCTAGCGCTATTGTGCGTAGCACTATTGTAACTTATCGGAGTAGTGGAATCCCACTATGGTCGGGGATTCCGCTCCTGCACGCTTTGCTTGGACATAGACCTAGGCAGAGACATGAAGCAATCCGTTGTGGACTGGAATCATAGTGGCGCTGTCTACCTAAGGGCGGATTTACACGAACGCCATATACGTCCGTGCAACCCGCGTTTTTTTTCACGCGTGTGGCACGGACCTATGCAAGTCTATGGAGCAGTGCAGACTGTCCGTGATTTTTGTGCAGCGAGAGTCCACTGCGTGAAACATACTGCTTGTCCTCTATTGCTGCGTTATCATGCACCTACACTCACATTGAAGTCAATGCATGCGTGAAAACCACAAACAGCACACACGTGTTTGGTGCGTGATTTACACAGCAATTTGTTGTAAAAAAGAAGAAAAAAATGGGCTGGCTTTGTGAGTGCGTGAATAACACATGACAATCGAAAAGCACACTGATGCATAAGGGCGGATTTACACGAGCGTGTGCGTTTTGCGCACACAAATACGGTGGCGTTTTGCGTGCGCAAAATGCACTTGACAGCTCCGTGTCATACGGATGCGCAGCTGCGGTTTTCGTGCAGCCGCCATCATTATGACACTCCATTTGGATGTTTGTAAACAGAAAAGCGTGGTGCTTTTCTGTTTACATTCATTATTTTACTGCTGTTGCGCGAATCACGCTCGTCCCACGGAAGTGCTACCATGTGGTGCGCCTGATTTTCACGCACCTATTGACTTCAATGGGTGCGTGATGCTCGAAAAACGCAGAAATATAGAACATGTCGCGAGTTTTACGCAGCGGACTCATGCTGCGTAAAATTCACGGACTGTCTGCACTGCCCCATAGACTTGCATAGGTCCGTGCGACCCGCGTGAATACCACGCGGGTTGCACGGACGTATAGCACGTTCGTGTTAATCCGCCCTAACGCAAACACACGGATGGGATTGACTTTTTCACGCGCGGAAAATACACACGCTAGTGTGGATGAAGTCTTACTAATGGACGCTGTTAGACAGTGGCCATTAATAATGAACTAGTAATACATTTTTAAATAAATGAGAAGGACATAGAAAAAATATTGTAATAAAATAACACACACAACACTGGTTAACAATTTTATTAAAAATAAAAAAGGTGTCATTGAAGTAGTCCTTGAACTTGATGTAGTAGCAAGGACCCAACCTGTAAAAAACACATAACTAAGAAAAAAAAAAAAAAGAGGGATGCTTAGATACACTGCTCGTGTGTGATACTGTTAGACCATGTATCTAAGCCTACCACAAGGTAGCCTTAGATACATTACCCAAGCGGACAGTGTCACACATGGGCCATGTATCTAAGAATACCACATGTTAGGCTTAGATACAGGGCCCCAAAACACTAATCTTAGGGTATGTTCACACGGCAGCGTCCGTAACGGCCGAAATTACGGGGCTGTTTTCAGGAGGTAACTGGAGCTGGTTTTCCATTGAGTCAATGAATAACGGCTCCATTTACGTCTGAAGAAGTGACATGACACTTCTTTGGCGCGGGCGTCTATTTACGCGCCGTCTTTTGACAGCGACGCGTAAATATATGCCTCATGTGAACAGACAAACGTCAGCTCATTGCTTTCAATGGGCAGATGTTTGCCAACGCTTTCAAGCCGTAATTTCGGACGTAATTAGGGGGTTAATACGCCCGAATTACGTCCGTAAATAGGCCGTGTGAACATACTCTTATACAGGAATAAAAAGAATGTCATCTGGGGTCCTGTATCTAAGCCTACAGAAGATCTTATCTAGTTCAGGAAACGGGCTATTTTGAGCCTTCAGGACCAGACACCGTTTAGCCATTTTTAGCACGTGTTCGTTAAATGGCTATAACTTTTTTATTTTTTGGGCTAACGACGTTATTTTTGCGATGTTTTTTCCGTAGACAATGGAGGTTTATTTTTTTTATCGTTTTTATACACACCTTTTTTGGCATTTTAGAATTTTCATTCATAAAATTTTAAAATAATAGTAAAAAAATAAGCTTTTTTACATTTCAGCTATTTTTTTTGGTAATAACATAGTTTTACCCTAAAATAGACCTTTTATTTGTGATCGTCATTGTCTACCGTAAATTTGAATATATTACATGTCTATATTAGGGTAATAGGGTCAGCGCTAGCGTTACAACAATGATTGGCGGGGGGGAACGGTATTTTTTTGGGGTGGGTATTTTATGTGTATTTATTATTTAATTATTTTTTTGTACTTTACTATTTTTTTATTATTATGGTCTGTCCCTCAAAGGTCAAAAAAGACCTTTGAGGAACTTTATATATTTTTTTTCTTTATTTTACACCATCTTTTCCACTGTAATTGGAGTTGCACAGCAGCCCCAGTTACAGGCGAAATCAGCCCTCTCATAGTGACGATTGTCACTAACTGGGCTGTGCTGGGTCTAGTAAGACCCAGCAGCAGCCTGCCACTAACGGCACCCGGCGATCATGTGACCAGTCACATGATCACCGGTAGGAATATAGACAGCGGCGTGGCCGCTGTCTCTATTCATATACACAGTGTTCATTGAGTGCTGTGTAAAAAAACATCGGAGAAGACAGAAGCAGCTAAAGCTGCTTCTATCCTCTCCTCCGGGTTCCCGGCAGTCAGTGACAGCCGGAGACCCGACATTCAGCTGCCCGAACGCGCGGGCAGCAATTTAAAACCCGAGCCGTAGAAAGTCTATCGCTCGGGTTTTAAGGACCCGTCCCTGACCGCTGGCCGTAAAAATACAGCCAGCGGTCGGGAACCAGTTGTTAAACAGTGTACTATTATAGGCTCTGCTCCGGGACTCGCCTGACATCGGAGCAGAGCCTATACTAGCGTAGTGCGGGTCCTTCGGCGCAACAGTGTCCCGATAACAGCCTCAAGGGCTGCATGCGACCCGTGTGCTGCATCGTGTTGTATAATTCCCTATCAAAGCCTACTATGTGTAGGCTTTGATAGGGGAAGAACTAAAAGTACAGATGCCACTGTACCTCTCTAGTCCGCAGGTGCCGTCCCTCTTCACTTTTCTCAGTGTGAACATGCATAGGCGCGCTCACAGTGAAAAGATGCATAGGCTGGGCGGGCGGGCACCCGCAGAAACGACACGTCTCCAGTGACGTGTCGTATCCCATCCGAGGTCTCGCTGGGGCGAGACCATGTGATCGGGATACGTCACGACAGTGGAGGAGGAAGAAAACGTGACTTCAGAAGACATGTGATCAGAAGAAAAGAGCTGCCAGAACGGAGAACAGAAGCAAGATTGCACAGGTAAGTATATTATTCAATAGTTAATGTGTGCAATGTGTGTTTAAATTTAAAATAAAAATATATCTATATATAAAAATATATCTCGGACAACCCCTTTGGGGTTAACCTCCAAGCTCCTGGAGTCTCCCTCTTGATGTATAGAACGTTCTGATGCTCAACAGCATCATAACCCAGCACTGCACCCGGAGCCAAAGAGGACCTGACTCAGGAGCATGGAGGGTATGTGCATGGATGTGGAGGCGCAGGTATGCGGCCCAGAGAATGGGTCCCTCTTGCTCCACCTAAAGGACAGCCCTGTGGAGCAGAGATGCGGGTGCATTGCGCCAAAACAAGTTTTACTCACTTTTTCTCTGTGCTGAAGTCTTCACCCCTTCAGGTTCTGCTAACTAGCTATCCATTTGATGTAACATGCTATTCCAATGGGCCAATTTAGGAATAAAGTCTAAAGGGTTGGATAAAACACAAACAATGGTACCACACACACTATCAGCTAAATGAGTAGGAAATGTACACTGACATCAAACACCAGACCCCAAAATTAATTCAAATCAAATTTGTGGGTAATTTGTGGGTGTGGCATCTGGTGGTGTTCCTTCCATTTTACACAAGTAGAAAAGAGAGGCAGCACTCCAGTTGAAAATTAAGATATGAGAGAAAGTCTCATGGAGCCAAAATGAAGCATTTCCGAATAATTAACCCTTTCCCTCTGCAGCCATTTTTCAGATTTTCACTTTAGTTTTTCCCTTCCCACCTTCGAAAAGCCATGACTTTTTTATTTTTACAGCCGTTTGAGGGCTTATTTTTTGCGGGACGATTTGTATATTTTTAAGGCACCATATTAGTATTATTATTGTAACCTATAATGTACCGAGAATCTGTAAAAAAAAAATATTTGTGGGGTGGAATGTGTCACGATCTGTGGGTATGTGTACTCTAGGTCGCACCGCCGTAGCAGAGTAGCAGCTGGCCAAACAATAGTCCTAGTACAGGGGTACCTTTGATAATCCAGACAGTAGCGGAGGCTAGGCACAGATGAACTTCCAGGCAGATGACACCAGACGTGGTGTATAACAGCAAGCGTGACAGGTGGCACGACACGACGCCAACACTTTAAGGGCTTATTTAGATGAACTTGTAATACGTCCATGCAACACGCGTGATTTTCACGCGCCTCGCACAGACCTATGTTAGTCAATAGGGCCGTGCAGACTGTCCGTGAGTTTCACGCAGCGTGTGTCCGCTGCGTAAAACTCACGACATGTCGGTTATTTGTGTGTTGTTTGCGCATCTCGGACCCATTGAAGTCAATGGGTGCGTGAAAATCATGCGCAGCACATGGAAGCACTTCCGTGTGACACGCGTGATTCGCGCAACAGCAGTAAAAAGTATGAATGAAAACAGAAAAGCACCACGTGCTTTTCTGTTTACAAACATACAAACAGAGCGTCATAATGATGGCGGCTGGATGAAAATCACGCAGCCATGCATCATAAGCAGCTGACATACTAAGCTGTTAAGTACCTATGGCGCGCGCAAAACGCCGCTTTTTTTGCGCGCGCAAAAGGCACACACGTGTAAATCCGGCCTAAAGCACTGAAACAAATATAGCACGGGATACAGGATACAGGTAGCAGGGCACGGGAACAATGGGAACAGGATAACACTAAGGGACCATTTGCTAAGACTAACATGGGTAAACACAACGGAAACCAGCACTGAGATGCGGAAATGAGTGCCGGCGTCTCTCAGGAGGGAGATGCCACCCAGCACTCACTCGTCTATGGCCGTCAGGAGTAAGATAGAATGACGGTCCGCGGCTGTGGATGTTACAGAATGGCAAAAAAAACAGTGATTCCTCCATTTTTGAGAGGTTTCGTTTTTACGGTTTTCAACGTGCAGTAAAAATTACATGCTAACTTTATTCTACGGGTCAATACGATAACGGCAATACCAAATTTATAGAGTTTTTTTATGTTTACTACTTTTACAAAGAAAAAAATAATTGTTGTAAATAAAAAATTTTTTGTCTTGCCACGTTCTGAGAGCCAGAAGTTTTATTTTTACGTCGATTGAGGTATGAGGGCTTTTTTTTTGCGGGACGAGCTGTAGTGTTTATTGTTACCATTTTGGGGTACATGAGAACATTTTCAGTTTTTTTATTAATACTTTTTACCTGGTTCACCGTTAAATAATGTTATATTGTAATAGTTCAGACTTTTACAGTGATACCAGTTATGTTAATGTTTTTTTTTATTTTTTTTTATTACATTGCTTTAGTAGGAAAATGGGAAAAGTTTTTGTTTTTATGAAACAAAAAAACTTTTATGTAATTTGTCCCTAGGGGAATTGAACCAGCGAGCGTTGGATTGCTTACATAATAAACTGCAATTCTAATATATTGCAGTATATTGTGCTTCTGACATGCACCTAATATGTCCTGCATCCGGGGGGTAGATGGCACTTGAGAGGGTGCCACCCCTGAACACCACTTACAGGGGCTGTATGAAAAACCGCCCTATGCCCGGACAACCCCTTCAAGGGAACTCCATAAAGCTCAGATAGAACGTTGGAACGGACCCCTGACGCATGTGAACAAAGCCTAATTCTGTTTATGTGTATATATACATATACATATATATATGTATATGTATATGTATGTATATATATATATATATATATATATGTGTGTGTATATATATATATATATATATATACGTATATATATATATATATATATATATATATAGCAAAAAAGAGAGCAGCACTCACACAGAAATTGTTGATCAGGTGCCCAGCAAAACGTCCCGATCCTCGGACGTAATGTAATGTATAGAAAAAAACTTTGCAGCACTACAATATGAAAAAAGTGGTGGTTTATTTACTCCAGATACAACAGCAACGTTTCAATCCTACAATAGGATCTTTATCAAGCCTAGTGACACATCTTGAGACTACTTTGCATAATTGGTCTCATTACAATATAATAAAGTGTTAAGTGCTTAAAAACTTGATTAATACATGGTTTAAGGTATCATTGTACATAATAAACATGATACATGTTAGGGTATGTTCACACGGCCAAATTTCAGACATATACGAGGCGTATTATGCCTCGTTTTACGTCTGAAAATAGGGCTACAATACGTCGGCAAACATCTGCCCATTCATTTTAATGGGTTTGCCGACGTACTGTGCAGACGACCTGTTCTTTACGCGTCGTCGTTTGACAGCTGTCAAAAGACGACGCGTAAAAATACAGCCTCGTCAAAAGAAGTGCAGGACACTTCTTTGGACGTTTTTGGAGCTGTTTTCTCATAGACTCCAATGAAAACAGCTCCAAAAACGGACGTAAAAAACGCCGCGAAAACGGCGTGAAAACGCCGCGAAAAATGCGAGTTGGTAAAAAAACGTCTGAAAAGCAGGGTCTGTTTTCCCTTGAAAACAAGCTCTGGATTTTCAGACGTTTTTGTTGACTACGTGTGAACATACCCTTACTGCTTTTACAAAGAAAAAACTGTGTTAAAAAAAAAATATTGTCTTGTTTTACCACATTCTGAGAGCCATAGCTTTTTTAATTTTTTGGTCGATTGAGCCGTGTGAGGGCTTATTTTTGGCAAGACAAGTTGTATATTTTATTGGTATGATTTTTGGTACATACAACTTTTTGATCACTTTTTATTACATTTTTTCTAAGGGTATGTTCACACAAAGTGTTTTCAGGCATAATTTGGGCGTTTTATGCCTCGAATTACGCCTGAAAAAACGCCCCTAATATGCCTACAAACATCTGGCCATTGCTTGCAATAGGATTTACGGTGTTCTGTTCCCACGAGCCTTAGGGTATGTTCACACGGCCTATTTACGGACGTAATTCGGGCGTTTTTGCCCCGAATTACGTCTGAAAATAGCGCCTCAATAGCGCTGACAAACATCTGCCCATTGAAAGCAATGGGCAGACGTTTGTCTGTTCACACGAGGCGTATATGTCAAATGACGGCGCGTAAATAGACGCCCGCGTCAAAGAAGTGACCTGTCACTTCTTTGGCCGTAATTGGAGCCGCTATTCATTGACTCCAATGAATAGCAGCGCTAATTACGGCCGTAATTGACGCGGCGTTCAAGCGCCTGCACATGCCGGTACGGCTGAAATTACGGGGATGTTTTCAGGCTGAAACATCCCCGTAATTTCAGCCGTTACGGACCCCCGCCGTGTGAACATACCCTTAATTTTACGCGTCGCTGTCAAAATAAGGTGCGTAAAATGACGGCTCGTCAAAAGAAGTGCAGGACACTTCTTGGGACGTTTTTGGAGGCATTGACTCCATTGAAAAACAGCTCCAAAAACAGCCGTAAAATACGCAGCGAAAAACGCGAGTTGCTACAAAAACGTCTGAAAATCAGGAGCTGTTTTCGCTTGAAAACAGCTCCGTATTTTCAGATGTTTTTGGTCACTGCGTGTGAACATACCCATACAGCTAAGATGACCAAAAAACAGATTTTGCCATTTTATATTCTTTCTTTTTTACGGCGTTCACCGTGCTCTATAAATTACAATTTTACTTTTATTTTGCGGGTTGATACGATCACGGCGATACCATATCTATATAGTTTTATTAAGTTTTGCAGTGTTTGCGCAATAAAATCACTTTTTTATAAAATAATTTTTTTTGTCTTCATATTCTGAGAGCCATAAAGTTTTTTATTTTTCTGTCAAAAAAGCTGTATAAGGGCTTTTTTTCTGCGGGACGGGTTTTAGTTTTTATAGGTATTATTTTGGGGGACATGACTTTTTGATCACTTTTTATTCTATATTTTGGGAGGGGTGGAAACTGACAGTTTGACACTGACAGTGACGTAATAGGAAGCCTATGAGGACCGGCCATAGGCCTCCGGTTTCCATGCTAACCATCGGCAGCCCCCGAAATTGCATTGTGGGGGCTGCCGATCTGCTACAATCCCCTTAGATGCGGCGATCGCAATCAAGAACTACTTAGATGATGCCATTTTTATGTTCAATAACGAGGGTTGTGTTTGCGGTTTTATTTCAATAAAATATTTTTTATGTGTTGGTGTTTTTAACATTATTGCTACCGCCTTAGTAATGGCCACTGTCTGATAGTCAGCATCCCTAACTAAGGCAGGGCTTCGAGTCAGCCGGTGAAAAGGCTAGAAATAACTCCCCACTACCGGGAAGAGACGGGAACGATCCAGTACCCGACCACCTGATGTGATGGTCGGGCACTGGGTTGGACATAGGCTGAACTTATTAGGCTCGGAAAGTCCAAAACATGTGGTCCTTCTTACCCTGACAATGCTAGGCTGCTGCTATGTTTTATCTAGCCGGTTATGAAAATTTTGGGGGGTCCAAATAGTTTTTTGTTTTTTTAAAAAATAAATGATAAAAATTACGTGAGGCTCCCCCCATTTTTCATAACCAGCCAGATACAACATAGCAGTACCTGAATACCACTTCAGATAGTCAGTTACTGGATCGTACCCAGCTCTTTCCCGGTACCCTCGGCAGTGGTGGGTATATGATAATAATTGTCGTTAGTGCTTGCCTTTTCACAGGCTAAGGCTGGATTCACACGAGCATGGCGTTTTTGTGTGCGCAAAAGCCACTTAACAGCTCCGTGTGGCAGCAGCATATGATGCGCGGCTGCGTGCTTTTCGCCCAGCCGCCATCATTATGACACTCCATTTGGATGTTTGTAAACAGAAAAGCACGTGGTGCTTTTCTGTTTACATTCAGAGTTTGACAGCTGTTGCGCGAATCACGCTGTTCGCACGGAAGTGCTTCAGTGCGACATGCGTGGTTTTCACGCACCCATTGACTTCAAAGGGTGCGTGATTCGCGCAAAATGCCCAAAGAACGGACATGTCGTGACTTTTTTCAGCGGACTCATGCTGAGTAAAAATCACGGACATGTCTGCACGGCCCCATAGACTGGGCGTGTATTGTGTTCGTTACATCTGGGTGTGTTTACTTGTTTTACTAGTGTATGATGCTGACAAATCCGCATCATCCACTTCTCTTCGTTACCACCCAGCTTCTGGCAGTTCACAGACACACAGCGTCCGACGCGGACACGCTGTGTGTCTGTGCACTGCCAGAAGCTGGGTGGTAACGAAGAGAAGTGGATGATGCTGATTCGTCAGCATCATACACTTCCATTCACAACGCCCAGCTAGTAAAACAAGTAAACACACCCAGATGTAACGAACACAATACACGCCCAGTTGGACATAACTTTAAACACGCCCAGTTGTACATAAGAAAGGCTCATTTGCATAAATATAAAAATGCTCATAACTTGGCCAAAAATGCTCGTTTTTGAAAAAGAAAAACGATACTGTTATCTACATTGCAGCGCCGATCAGCTGCAATAGGAGATAGGGGTTTGAAAATCTGGTGACAGAGCCTCTTTAAGCTAGGTTTACACTGGGTTTTTGTTACGTTTTTAATATATATGTTGTTATGTTTTGGTTGGTAAATTCAAATTCAGAGACATGGGAGTTTATTTGACAAAACTGAAACACGCATGTTAAGGGCACGTTCACACGTGGCGGAATAGCTGTGGAATTCCGCTGCAGACAGTCCGCAGTGGAATTCTCCTGCGGCCGTTTTTTACAGTTGCTTCAATACATTTTGAGGAAAGTTAGTTCAGACGTTGCGGAAAACGCCGCTGCGGACCATAGGCTGCGGAGAAGAAGCGGAATTTCACTGCGGATTTCAGCCTTTGCAATGCAAAAACTGAAATCTGTGGCAAGTCCGCTGTCTTTTCGCCAACATCTGAATTACCTGTCAAATATGCAAATGTTGCTGCAGATTCGTTGCATAATTGCCCGAAATCTGCACCAACATTTGCATCGGAAAAAAGGCCACCAAGTTTGGCCGTGCCCTAAAAGCGCAAAAAAATGGAGTGTGAACCCAGCATTAAGACACTTTTAGGGTATGTGCACACACACTAATTACGTCCGTAATTGACGGACGTATTTCGGCCGCAAGTACCGGACCGAACACAGTGCAGGGAGCCGGGCTCCTAGCATCATACTTATATACAATGCTAGGAGTACCTGCCTCGCTGCCGGACAACTGTCCCGTACTGTAATCATGTTTTCAGTACGGGACAGTTGTCCTGCAGCGAGGCAGGGACTCCTAGCATCGGACATAAGTATGATGCTAGGAGCCCGGCTCCCTGCACTGTGTTCGGTCCGGGTCTTCCGGCCGAAATACGTCCGTCCATTACGGACGTAATTAGTGTGTGTGCACATACCCTTAGACGGCAATATTGTGATCAGTATTTTGCCTCTGTATTTTTAAGCCAGAACCAGGAGTTGGTCAAAAACATAAAAGACCTACAAATCTTTCCATTATACCTTTTCTCTGTTTATTCTCCAGTCCTGATTTTGGCTTTTGTATACTGACTCAAAAAATTCTGCTCTGTGAAAGTGGCCTTAGGCTGGTTTCACACATCGCTTAAATATTACGCAGGTGAACTGGTCTAAAAATCTGCATTCAGATTTCATTACAGATTTTGATGCGGATGAAGCCACTAATTTCACTCATTGCAATTAATGAAATCTGCAACAGATAGGGCATGCTGTGGATTTGAAAATCTGCAGCATGTCTGGAATCCCCTGCATATTTTTTATGGTGGTCAACTTAGGCCGGATTCACACATGCGTGTGCCTTTTGTGCGAGCAAAAGGTACTTAACAGCTCCGTGTGTCAGCACCATATGATGAGCGGCTGCGTGATTTTCACGCAGCCGCCATCATTCTCAGTGGTGGATTAAGTAGACCATAGGCCCTGGGCTGTTACCCATAGTTGGGCCCCCCTTCTCCACCACCGCCCTGTAACTATTGTTAACACTTCCTTTTTGTCGAGACATTAACAAATGGGTGTTACTACTCCCCTTGTCAAAAGGCTGTGTCCCCACATACTGACAGTCTCCAACCATCGCTGACAGTATCGCACCGTGTAGGGACACATTCTCCTGACAAGGGGAATAGTCAGGGTATGTGCACACACACTAATTACGTCCGTAATTGACGGACGTATTTCGGCCGCAAGTACCGGACCGAACTCAGTGCAGGGAGCCGGGCTCCTATCATCATACTTATGTACGATGCTAGGAGTCCCTACCTCGCTGCAGGACAACTGTCCCGTACTGAAAACATGATTACAGTACGGGACAGTTGTCCTGCAGCGAGGCAGGGACTCCTAGCATAGTACATAAGTATGATGATAGGCGCCCGGCTCCCTGCACTGAGTTCGGTCCGGTACTTGCGGCCGAAATACGTCCGTCAATTACGGACGTAATTAGTGTGTGTGCACATACCCTAACACTTATTTGTCTATCAGTCCTGGACTGCACAAAGACTTTGTGAAATACAGGGATTTCCTATAACAAACATGTCAGTAGAGATGACAGATTGTCTATAAATCTAGTGACTCACAGGTGACGAGGTAGTTTTTTTCCTCTTCTCCATCCAGTCCAGACTTCATGACGACTTTTCCCGGCCATGACCCATTTCTGCAGAATTTGCCACTCAGATTTCTTTGGCTCCTCACTTTTCCAACATTTCCACACCTATAAACAAAGATAATATTATCATGGTGCCACACACTGCGCCCCTAAATATAATAGCACCAAACACTGCGCCCCTGAATAAAATAGTACAAACACTGTGCCCCTAAATATTATAGCACCATAGGCTGCGCCCCTGAATATAATTGTGTCAAACACTGTAGATAGCAACACACACAGCCCCCTGTAAATAGCGCTACACAGTCCTCCCCCTCTGTAAATAGCATCACATAGCCCTCCCCCTCTTGTATATAGTGCTACACAGCAATCCCCCTTAGATATAGTGATACACAGCGCTCCCTTCTATATAGTGCTATATAACAATCCCCCCTTGTATATTGTGCTACACAGCGTCTCCCCCCTTGGACCTGCAGCTCTTGTAATTGCTCAGTATAATGTCCCCCGTAGCTGCCCCCACAGTATATTGCAACCCATAGCTGCCCCCACAATATAATGCCCTTCATAGCTGCCTCCACACAGTATAATTCCCCATAGCTGCAACACAGTATAATGCCCCCATAGCTGTGACACAGTATAATATCCCCATAGCTGCGACACAGTATAATGCCTCCATAGCTGCTACACAGTATAATGCCCCCATAGCTGCGACACAGTATAATGTCCCCATAGCTGCGACACAGTATAATGCCTCCATAGCTGCGACACAGTATAATGCCTCCATAGCTGCGACACAGTATAATGCCTCCATAGCTGCGACACAGTATAATGCCTCCATAGCTGCGACACAGCATAATGCCTCCATAGCTGCGACACAGTATAATGTCTCCATAGCTGCGACACAGTATAATGCCTCCATAGCTGCGACACAGTATAATGCCCCTATAGCTGTGACACAGTATAATGCCCCATAGCTGCGAAACAGTATAATGCCTCCATAGATGCGACACAGTATAATGCCCCCATAGCTGCGACACAGTATAATGCCCCCATAGCTGCGACACAGTATAATGCCCCCATAGCTGCTACACAGTATAATGCCTCCATAGCTGTGACACAGTATAATGCCCCATAGCTGCGACACAGTATAATGCCCCCATAGCTGCGAAACATTATAATGTCCCCATAGCTGTGACACAGTATAATGTCCCCATAGCTGCCTCTACACATTATAATGCCCCCATAGCTGCGAAACATTATAATGTCCCCATAGCTGTGACACAGTATAATGCCCCCATAGCTGCTACACAGTATAATGCCCCCATAGCTGCTACACAGTATAATGCCCTTCATAGCTGCCTCTACACAGTATAATGCCCCCATAGCTGCTACACAGTATAATGTCCCCATAGCTGCGACACAGTATAATGTCCCCATAGCTGCGACACAGTATAATGCCTCCATAGCTGCGACACAGTATAATGCCTCCATAGCTGCGACACAGTATAATGCCCCATAGCTGCGACACAGTATAATGCCCCATAGCTGTGACACAGTATAATGTCCCCATAGCTGCAACACAGTAAAATGTCCCCATAGCTGCAACACAGTATAATGCCTCCATAGCTGCAACACAGTATAATGCCTCATAGCTGCGACACAGTATAATGCCCCATAGCTGCGACACAGTATAATGCCCCATAGCTGTGACACAGTATAATGCCCCATAGCTGCGACACAGTATAATGCCCCATAGCTGCGACACAGTATAATGCCCCATAGCTGTGACACAGTATAATGCCCCATATGTACGTACCTAATAAATAAAAAAAACATAATTACTTACCTATCCCAGTTGCCACGACGGTGGGGGATGCTTCTCCTCTGCACTGTCCCGTGAGTCACTACATCGCGACTGCCTGCACCGAGCCGCTCACGGCAGAGTGAATGCTGGAGTGAGGCTCCAGCATTCAACCCAGCGGTAGCGCTGCATAGTTTTTTAAGATTGTGTGCGGTTCGGGCGATGCGCCCCCTGGCAGCCTCGGGCCCCGGGCGGCCGCCCGAAACACCCATATTATAATCCGCCATTGATCATTCTGACACTCTTTTTGTATGTTTGTAAACAGAAAAGCACGTGGTGCTGTTCTGTTTTCATTCATACTTTTTACTGCTGTTGCGCGAATCACACGCGTCACATGGAAGTGCTTCCGTGTGCTGCGCGTGATTTTCACGCACCCATTGACTTCAATGGGTGCGTGATGCGCGAACAACGCACAAATAATGAACATGTCGTGAGTTTTACGCAGCGGACACGCTGCGTGAAACTCACAGACAGTCTGCATGGCCCCATAGACTAACATAGGTCCGTGTGAGGCACGTGAAAATCACGCCAGTTGCACGGACGTATATCACGTTCGTCTAAATAAGCCCTTAGGCTGAGTTCACACAGGTCGGATAGCACGCAGCGTATCCACCCTTGGCGCCGCAGGGAATCCTGAGCGAAAAAGTGCACCAAACTGTGTTTCGCCCTAATGTCCACTGCGAAAAACTGCAGCTCTGACCCAGCCGGACTCCTTGGATGAGGTCTCATCCCAGGAGACCGCTGCAGCCTGTGATTGGCTGCAGCGGTGGTCACATGGTATGAAGCATCATCCCAGGAGGCCGGCCCTCTGACGTCATCCAGACCAGCCTCCTGGGATGACGTTTCATCCATGTGACCGCCACCTCCAGCCTGTGATTGACTCCAGCGGCGGTCACATGGGATGGAGCGTCATCCCAGGAGAATGAAAGACATACTCCTAGGTAAGTTTATTATATTTTTTGTTTTCTGAGTTACGTTTTTTGCGGCAGAATCGCTGCAAACCCGCCGCAAACATAGGAACAACTGCTATTTGACGCAGGATTTACATCCCCATTTAATTAAATGTGGAAATCACGCAACAAGTAAACAGTGTTTACGTAAATACAATTGACATGCTGCGGAATAAAACTACACCGCAGGTCAATTTCTGAGCGGTTTTTCCACTCAGTATTTACGCAGCGTGTGGATGACATTTGTTTTATCTCATCCACTTTGCTGCACCTGTATTTGCTGCGGATGTTCCGCAACTAAATACGTTGCGGAAAATATGCAGTATTTACGCAACGTGTGAACTGCCCCTTAAAGGGGTATTCCAGTTAAAACAAGTTACCCCCTATCCGTATATTGACAAGATTATAGACACAGGAAACACATGATTTTATTGTGCAAAAGCTGCAATACATATTTTTTTTTTTATAAATTTGGTATCACCGTAATTGTATCGACCTGCAGAATAAAGTTAACATGTAATGAATGCCAAAAAAAAAACAAAACAATAAAAAACAATTCCAAAAGTGCTTGTTTTTGGTCATTTCCTCATCCAAAAAATGTAATAAAAAATGATGAAAAAAAGTCATATGTGTCCCAAAATTGTACTAATACAATCTACAGCTTGTCTGACAAAAACAAGCCTGCTCACAGCTCTATCAACCGAAAAATAAAAAAGTTATAGCACTAGTAATGCGGTGATGAAAAAACATCCCGATGTGCAGGCCGGAGGGGAACATTCCTTCAGTTTCAGGGCCCTAGTATTTAGGAACTAGGAAGGGAAGGGACATAGCACATCTGCTGGAAGTGAGTGCGCCTGTATTATACCAGGGCATCACATTCCTGGCAAAATTTCCCAAGCTACAAAGGAGGAAAAGTCCCCAAAATGTGCAGTGTTACAAAAGGGGGTTAAGAAAGGGCACCATTTATCAGTGCGACACTGGCCTGTGCATAACGGATTGCTTCACAGCGTACCACACATCTATGGATAGTTTTATTATTTACCCGATTATTATACCCTCTTATTATGCCCTGATGTAATCCGCCCAGATTACATATGCCTCCACATTATAAACTGAAATACCAGTAAAACTCAAACAAAACTACTACCAAGCAAAATCCATGCTCCAAATGGCAGTCCTTTAGTTTCTAAGCTCTACAATGTGCCCAAACAGCAGTTTACGTCCATATATATGGCATCGCCATACCCGGGAGAACACGCTTAACAATTTAAGGGGTAAGATTCTCCAGTGGCACATGCTGGGCACAACATATTAAGCAATGAATTGGCAGATCAGTGGAAAAATTGCAATTTTCACTTTGTATCATAGTTACATAGTTACATAGTTAGTACGGCTGAAAAAAGACACATGTCCATCAAGTTCAACCAAGGGACGGGAAAAGGGAAGGAAAAATGTCTACACATAGGAGCTAATATTTTTTAGTTCTAGGAAATTATCTAACCCTTTTTTAAAGCCATCTACTGTCCCTGCTGTGACCAGCTCTTGCGGTAGGCTATTCCATAGATTCACAGTTCTCACGGTAAAGAAGGCTTGTCACCTCTGCAGCTTGAACCTTTTTTTCTCCAGACGGAGGGAGTGCCGTGCCCCCTTGTTTTTTGAGGGGGTTTTACAAGGAACAGGATTTCACCATATTTTTTGTATGTGCCATTAATATATTTATATAAGTTAATCATGTCCCCCCTTAGTCGTCTTTTTTCAAGGCTAAATAGGTTTAATTCTTTCAATCTTTCCTCATAACTTAAATTCTCCATGCCCCTAATTAGCTTCGTTGCTCTTCTTTGTATTTTTTCCAACTCCAGGGCATCCTTTCTATGAACTGGAGCCCAGAACTGAACTGCATATTCTAGATGAGGCCTCACTAATGCTTTGTAAAGTGGCAATATTACATCCCTGTCCCGTGAGTCCATGCCTCTCTTAATACACGACAATATCCTGCTGGCCTTTGAAGCAGCTGATTGACACTGCATGCTGTTATTTAGTTTATGATTTACAAGTACACCCAGATCCTTCTCAACAAGTGAATCCGCCAGTGTAGCTCCCCCTAGGACATATGATGCATGCAGGTTGTTGGTACCTAGATGCATAACTTTACATTTATCTACATTAAACTTCATCTGCCAAGCGGACGCCCAAACACTTAGTTTGTTTAAATCTGCCTGCAATTCATGAACATCTTCCATAGACTGAACTATATTACATAGCTTCATCCACTGTGTATTCATTTCTGAAAAACACCTGTGGGGTCTAAATGCTCACTCCACCCCTTGATAAATGTCTTTAGGGGTGTCATTTCTAAAATGAGGTCACATTTTCTTTGGTACATCAGGGGTTTTGCAAATGCGACATGGTGTCCGCATACCATTACTGCTAAATCGACACTCCAATAGTCTAATACCACTCCTTTCCTTCTGAACCCCTCCATATGTATAAAAAGCAGTTTATAACCACATTTGGGGTATTACCATACTCGGAAGAAATTGCTTTACAAATGTTGGGTTGCTTTTTCTTCTTTATTCCTTGTAACAATGGAAACTGTTGATCTAAAGCTACATCTTATTGGAAAAAAAAATTACATTTTAAATTTTTAGGGCTTAATTCTAATTGAGCAAAAAACTTTTTGGGGTCAAAATTCTCACTATACCCCTAGGTGATTCCTTAAGCGGTGTAGTTTCCCCAATGGAGTCCCTTTTGTTGTTTCCACTGTACTAGTACTACAGGGGCTCAACAAATGTGACATTGTGCCCAGAAACCATTCCAACAGCTAAATGGCGCTCCTTTCCTTCTGAGCCCTGCCATGTGTCCAAACAGCTGTTTATGACCACATATGGGGTATTGCCATACTCGCGGCCTACTTCCAATAATTTCTGCAAAAACCTATGGGGTGAAAATGCTTAATATATCCCTAGATAAATTCCTTGAGGGGCGTAGTTTCCCAAATGGGGTCACTTGTGGGGGGTTTCCACTGTTTTGGCCCTTTAGGAGGATTTGCAAGTGTGAAATGGCCTTCACAAACCATTCTAGCAAAACTTGAGCTCCAAAAGCCAAATTCCACTCATTCGCTTCTGAGCTCTGCCGTGTGTCCAAACAGCCATTTATGACCACATATGGGGTATTGCTGTACTTGGGAGAAATTGTTTTACAAATTTATAGGTGCTTTTTCTCCTTTAGTCTTATGGAAATTAAAAAATTCTACTTTTTATTGGTAAAAATTTTATTTTTCATTTTCACAGCCCCATTCTAAAAATATATAAGAAACACCTGTGGGTTCAAAATGCTCACTACACAGCTAGATAAATTCATTGTGGGGTGTAGTTTCCAAAATTGGGTATTTTTTGGGGTGTTTCCTTTGTTTTCGTACCACAAGACCTCTTTAAGGGCATGCCCCCACGTGGCGGATTTCCTCCGCAACTGTCCGCATCAATGCCGCACCTAATCCGGGTTGCGGATTACGGCTGCGGATCTGCCCAAAATGTGCAGTAAATTGATGCGGACTAGCTGCTGCGGACTGCGGGAAAAGTGCTTCCCTTCTCCCTATCAGTGCAGGATAGAGAGAAGGGACAGCACTTTCCCTAGTGAAAGTAAACGAATTTTATACTTACCGGCCGTTGTCTTGGTGACGCGTCCCTCTTTCGGCATCCAGCCCTACCTCCCTGGATGACGCGGCAGTCCATGTGACCGCTGCAGCCTGTGATTGGCTGCAGCCGTCACTTAGACTGAAACGTCATCCTGGGAAGCTGGACTGGAGACAGAAGCAGGGAGTTCTCGGTAAGTATGAACTTCTATTTTTTTACAGGTTGCTGTATATTGGGATCGGTAGTCACTATCCAGGGTGCAGAAACAGTTACTGCCGATCGCTTAACTCTTTCAGCACCCTGGACAGTGACTATTTACTGACGTCTCCTAGCAACGCTCCCGTAATTCCGGGAGCCCCATTGACTTCCTCAGTCTGGCTGTAGACCTAGAAATACATAGGTCCAGCCAGAATGAAGAAATGTCATGTTAAAAAAGCAAGACGCATCCGCAGCACACATAACATGTGCATGACAGCTGCGGACTTCATTGCGGAATTTAGAATCTCCATTGAAGTCAATGGAGAAATTCCGCCATGAGTCCGCAACCAGTCCGCCACTGCTCCGCAACAGACAGAGCATGCTGCGGACACCAAATTCCGCTCCGCAGCCTATGCTCCGCAGCGGAATTTTACGCATCGTCTAAACGAACAGTTCTAAATTTAAGTGGAAGTCAATGGAGAAACGGCTCCGCTGCGGATTAACGCTGCGGAGTGTCCGCAGCGGAATTCAAGTGAAATTCCGCCACGTGTGAACCCAGCCTAAAACTGACATAGTGCCTAAAATATAATCCAATAAAAGAAGGCCCCAAAATCTGCTAGGTGTCCTTTGCTTCTGAGGCCTGTGCTTCAGTCCTTTACCGCACTAGTAATTTTTTGTTGTATTTCTTTGGTAAAACCTTCTGTTACAAAATATTTTTTATTAAAAATTTATTTCTGCAAAAAAAAATAAACATTTATGAGTAAATTTCACAACTACTTTGCTTTATTTCCTGAGAAACGTCTAAAGGGTTAAGAAACTTTTTAAATGCTGTTTTGAATACTTTGAGGGGTGCAGTTTTTAAAATAGGGTGATTTATGGTTGTCTGTATAGTATGGGTCCCTGAAAAAATTGGCTTGTTAGAAATTTTCTTTCAAATTTGAGAAATTGCTGCTAAAGTTATAAGCCTTGTAACAGCCTAGAAAATAAAAGGATGTTAAAAAAATGATGCCAATGTAGCCAGTAGACATATGGTAAATGTTAATTAGTAACTACTTTGTGTGGTATTACTATCTGTTTTATAAGAAATTTTTCACTACATTTTGGTGTTTTTCACAATTAAATACTGAATGTAACGACCAAATTTTTCCACTAACATAAAGTCCAATGTGTCACCAGAAAACAATTTCAGAATCGCTTGGATAGGTAAAAGCATTTCTAAGTTATTACCACATAAATTGACACGTCAGATTTGATAAATTAGCTCTGTCAAGAAGGTCAAAACTGGCCTCAGCGAGAAGGGGTTAATATAATGCAGTTTCGGTTGAGTTTTCCCTCTATTTAAGTAAATGGGAACAAACAGTATGTAAGACGTGTCGGAGAGGACATACAGCAGTTTATGAAAACGGCAACAACAGTAATGACAAGCGTGCAGTGCATAACACCAATGTTCAAACGACATTTTATTTAAAAATAATCGAATGTACTGCAAAAATGCCATGCTGCCTGTTTACACTACAATTTTGCTATTTATTTCTGGTATACAACTCCCTTTGAAAAGAGAGAGGATAAAACATGTACATTTTACTATTATAAATGTGACATACATTCTTGTCTACTAGAAAAAAAACATCTGTCACATCTTGTTGTTTTTTTTTGCAAGCCACCATATGAATAGTCATTATCTAATCCCCCCTCTGAATGCCAATTTTGCATAGGTTTTAAGTAGCACATGTGTGTAAAAAAATAGAAAGAGAGATCGTTGATCGGCGCTCGCTTGCTCCTGTCACAAGGAGCTATGTATGGGGACGAGCGGTTGTTACTCCGATCGTTCATCCCCATACGTTATAATCATGTCAGCAGCGCGTTTCCCTATTTACAGGGAGATGTGCTGCCGACAACGATAATATTTTGCTTTTTTTAAAACAATGCGATCAGCAGATGAACGAGCGTTTGCTCATTCATCTGCTGATCGCTGCCCTGTTTACACAGGGCAATTATCGGGAACGAGCGTTATATGACTGCTTGTCTGCCCGCTAATCGCCCAGTGTAAAAGGGCCTTAAATGTCACATTTGCTGCTGACCAACTAGGAATGTGATTGGTCAAACACATTTAAAATGAGTCTAAGGGCAGATTCAGACGAACGTTGCGTTTTTGCGCGCGCAAACAACGCTGCGTTTTGCGCGCGCAAAAACCATTTGACAGCTGCGTGTGTCATCCGTGTATGATGCGCGGCTGCGTGATTTTCGCGCAGCCGCCATCATAGAGATGAGGCTAGTCGACGCCCGTCACTGTCCAAGGTGCTGAAAGAGCTAACTGATCGGCAGTAACTCTTTCAGCACCCTCTACAGTGAATGCCGAACACAATATCGAGAAACCTGTTAAAAAAAAAGAAAGTTCGTACTTACCGAGAACTTCCCGGCCGTTGCCTTGGTGACGCGTCCTTGGTGACGCGCCTCTCTTGACATCGGGCCCCACCTCCCTGGATGACGCGGCAGTCCATGTGACCGCTGCAGCCTGTGCTTGGCCTGTGATTGGCTGGAGCTGTTACTTGGACTGAATTGTCATCCCGGGAGGTCAGACTGGAGGAAGAAGCCGGGAGTTATCGGTAAGTCAGAACTTCGTTTTTTTTTTACAGGTTCATGTTTATTGGGATCGGTAGTCACTGTCCATGGTGCTGAAACAGTTTAACTCTTTCAGCACCCTGGACAATGACTATCTCCTGACGTCGCGTACCGGAATTTTTTTTGCCGGGTTCGGCCAAAACGAGTTCGGCCGAACCCGGTGAAGTTCGGTTCGATTGTCCGGGTTCGCTCATCTCAAAGACACTCCATTTGGATGTTTGGAAACAGAAAAGCACGTGGTGCTTTTCTGGTTACATTCATCCTTTTGACAGCTGGTGCGCTGTTTCAGTCGGTTCGCACGGAAGTGCTTTCGTGCGACCTGCGTGGTTTTCACGCACCCATTGACTTCAATGGGTGCGTGATGCGCGAAATACGCGTAGCTGACAAACGCTGCGCAAAAAGCACGGACTGTCTGTATTGGACTGGATTGAACTGGACTTGTATTGGTCTGTGCGTGGCGCGTGAAAACCACGCGGCCCGCACGGACCGAATACACGTTCGTGTGAATCCCCCCTTAAACACCTTCTTAAAGACTCATTCATGTAATTAGTCCATCCTACAAATGTTTCTCCTGGTGTTTTCAAAGTGCTATAGGGAAGACTAGGAATAAAAATGACAGAAAGAATGCTATACCTGATAAAAGCACAGACTTGCTGCATATTTTACATGTATTTTTCAAGCCAAAACCATATAGGTCCGCCCTCCTGGATCCAATTCTTGTTTGGCTTAAAAAAATGCATGCAAAATCTGCAGCAAATCTGCAATGTGTGAACAAGGCCTTACAAGGCGGCCATTCAAATGAATGGGCATCCATGTAATACTGAGAAAACAATACATGGACAGGCCAGATCTGCTAGAGCAATCTGCTATTTGCTCATTTCTCTACCCCCCCCCCCCAATAATGTCTATATGTCCTAATAAGGCATATGAAAAGGGGTTGTCTTATTGAGACAACTTTTTTAAGGGGGCAACTAAAAAATCCATTCCAAACAACTAAATTAGGATGTGCATAGATTAGTGAAGGGCATAATGAGGACAGTCTTTCAGCCTCTGGATAAAAAGAAAACTTTTTTACATTCACTGACAGAAAACAGGGCTCTTGTAAATGGTGAGGAATTAAAATGCAAAATATTAGAAAGATGCAGAGGTTTTCATTATAAAATGATTAATCTTTAGTCACATAAAACCAGAACAAAGCAGTTGCGCAAAAAAGAGTTGGCTAAAATTACACTTATAAGTTATATCAAATTTATAGAAAGTGTTTGATTGCAACAATTGCTGCTAATGATATTACAGCCACTTCTAAAATAAATATTTGCACTCGGGAGCTTCCCTCACCTCAAAGCTGACAAAGAGGCTGCATGCCAGAGATCCACCACTGCATCAGCCTTCTTATTCATCCACTGTCAGTATGTTTCAGATTACAAGCCGCTGTGAAGTGGACAGTTTTCCACTTTTCTGTGCTGACCAATAGGAAGTTATTTGCAAGTATTTCAGAAAGATCTGTGAAATTCTACCTAAACTTTCTGTCTTTTAATGTAACAACGTCAATGGAAGTGCAGAAGTTCAATGGCCATAGAAAAACAAGAGTCCTGTTGTCTGCATTCTACATCGCACTTTACATCACCAACGACAAAGGCAAGATACATGGAATATTCTATATTATTATCACACTGGAAATCCTGCATCTGGATTGAAGCTGTATATTTTATCTCCCCAGAGTCCTTCTTTGCGATTCAGTATTGGCCTCACACATCCGTTTGGTTACATACTCCTTGTAGTTACGAGTCAACAATGTATACAGAAGTGGATTCACATAACTATTGGTATAGGTTAAGCAAGTAACTCCAAAGTTCATGTAAATCTGGGCAGATAGTGCCAGGACTAAAAACTCGTATTGATATGATATTGCCAGCTGCCATGCCCAGAAAGGAACAAAACAGGCCCAATATGCAATGATGATTGTAAATATGCGGAACATAACACAAAGATTTATTTTCCGGCTTGACCGTCGAAGTTCTTGTCCAGATAACCAGTATGCCCTTGCAAGGCAGCTGTACAGATATAGTATGATCAGTCAAGGACCCAGAATGCTTGTAAAGAAAAGGACAGTCAGGTAGTGTTGGAATGACTCAGGTGTCCATGTTGGAAAACAAATATTTTTGCCCGATCCATACTGGCTGTCCTGTAATCGCATCATACACATCATAGGTAAGGTAAGGAGAAAAGATACTAACCAGATTGTCAAGCTTGTTGACTTTCGATAGCACTGGGAAATGCGGGCCTTTAAAGGTTGCACTATCACCTGGTATCTCTCTGAGCTCATTGCAGTCAAAGTATAAATGCTGGCATGCATGGTGAACAAGTCCATACTTAGAAGATGTCTGCAACCAACATCCCCAAAGTACCAGTCTCTGGCCAGATACGTGCTCAGTACAAAAGCAATGGTTGAAAGGTACAAAAGATCCGCCAAAGCAAGGTTTACCACATGTACACACATGGAGCCTACCGGTCTGTGTGATAACACAGTAATTACCAATACATACATGTTTCCAGCCATTCCTAGGATAAACATGATAACTAGTACCGCACTCAAAGTGGATGTAACCAGGACCTCTTCAGCAGAGACTGGAAATTCCATGGACATGTTGGCTTCATCCTGTACGTCCATTCTCCTTTTCACCGCTGGCTACCACACATGAAACAGGATAGACAGAATAGAATCTGATCTCAAGAGTCTACTGTATTCTTCATGAACAATAAAAATAAATTATTTGGCCCATTAGCCATTATCTCAGCTTTATGATCTTCTGTAAGGGTGGGCATAGATCAATTCTACCTCTTCGAATGGAGTTAAAACCCAACCGAATTATAATTACCAGAATGTAGATCTCAGATATGATTCCATTTCTGGTCTCTAACTTTTCATTCTTCATATGTCCTTCAGGCAGCTTGGGCATAAAACCAAAAGCTTCCTTCACATAGAGGTGCACAGAGTGAGCTAGCAGTTGGATTTACGTGGTGTTGAAGTTGCCTCCCTGCTTTCCTCCCTTTCACACCTTCATGATTTAATCTGTCTGTGGGCTCCGTCTAAATAGCCCTTATTTTTATCTATGTTCATTTCAAATTTATACAAAATGGGTATTGAATGAATTTCAAAAGAACTTAATTTTAATGCAATAGAGAAAGACTGAATTTGTTACATTTTCTTGAAAATTATTTAATTGGCAGTGAAAATACTTGGCTGGCTCAGATTTAAAACATGATTTACCATACAATAAAACAGACTTATATTCAACAACATGCTGAAACATGGCATATCGATAATAAAGTTGTCCAGGGAATAGTTATTGAGCAGTTTAAGGAGTTAAAGGATTTCTTGAGGCTTCAGGCATTGATGTGTTAGAAACGGTGTTTAAATTGAGCTTCAACTAGAAGGAAAGAAAAGTTAGAATTAATTCAAGAAGGGAGAAAAAAAACCCTACAGTACAGGCGTGCAAATATAGTTACAACATATAAAGCGACATATAAAAATGGAAGATGAACAACACCCAAATAAGGCAAGATACTCAGATGCAGAGATGACAGCCATCAGCTGCCTGTTAGGAAAACTCCTATCCCTACCTAACACTAAGGCCGGATTCACACGCGTGTGTTCGGTTTGCGATATACAGTCTGAATGTCGGATGCATTTCCCGGACCAAACACACTACAAGGAGCCAGGCTCCTAGCATCATAGTAATCTATGACTCTAGGTGTCACTGCCTCTCTGCGGAACTACTGTCCCGTACTGAAAACATGATTACAGTACGGGACAGTTGTCCCGCAGCGAGGCAGTGACACCTAGCGTCATAGATAACTATGATGCTAGGAGCCCGGCTCCCTGCAGTGTGTTCGGTCCGGGAAATGCGGCCGACATATGGACTATATATCACAGACCAAACACGCTCGTGTGTGGGAGGCCTTACAGACAGACACAGCACTGTTCAGCACATCCTCGAGGCTGAAAATGGATCCAGAACCCTGCCTTGGTGTGTTATATATTTCTCCTGTATTATGCATTGTTTGCCAAAAATAGCAAAACCCAAAATTTGTTATTTTCGCCAAACTTTGCAAACAGACTACTTTTGGTGCAAATCTCGACACTGGTAAAATGCTTTGCTCATCTCTTTTGATGATACATCTCACTGTATATAGCCGGCATTATCTAGCTCCTGCACAAAACATCTCTACTTGAGTGAGACATATGAAAGTATCAGAATTGCATATACAAGAATTGATCTGCCCCTGACTCCATTAAGCAGGCCATACTCCTTAGACACCTGTTGGCCGACAGCTATTCTTCCCAAACCCCCCACCACCATACACATGTACCTTTGGTCAAGCTTGCATGTGTTCTCAATAGAGAGAGCAGAATAAGCCGCTGCAAAGGCACTTAGCAGCAGCTAGTCTTCTATGAGAATAGAGGATTGGCCATGTTTAAATCCAATATGAAGCCACCCCCCCCCCCCGACACCTGCCATTCGGGAAGAGTCAGGACACCTGCACACACATTAGATGGTCGGCGATGTCAGTCAGCGTTAATCTAATGTGTATGGGCACCTTTACCAGGTTCACTTATACGCTACAAATTATCTGCTCTATGCATAAGATACACAAATAAAGTCACTAACAAATGAAAACAAAGATAACATTTTACCAATTATGCCTAATGCACACGACTGTTGTGTGCTGGCCTGGTCCTGTCTGTGATCCGTGGAAAGATAGGACATGTCCTATTTTTCCACGGATCGGAGAGTCGGGTTAGTTTTCACGGACTTGATTCACCCGCTAAAGTGAATGGGTCCGTGAAAACTATACGGTGCCACTCGAATGCCGTGAGAAACGGCCTGAGTGGAACTCGGTCGTGTGCAACTGCACTTAGCGTGATATATATAAATAATGACACATTATATACACAGGACACAGCATAAATGAGTATATAAAGATAGATCTCTATTTTTAAATGATCATCCTTAAAATTCATGGAAGATATATATATTTTTTAACTTATTGAACATACTGTGTACTTAAAGAGGTATTCCAATCTTAGACATTTAACGCATATCCACAAGATATGCTGCATATGTGCGTCTCTCTCTATTCATTTCTACGCTTGCTCGCTGTTTAACTCCCATTGAACAGAATGGAGACAGCTGCACACTCATGTAGTAATATGTCCAACATTTTAATTCTCAAAATCAGGACATTTAAGCCTGCCCTGTTCCGCCTGGTGACACACCTAAAATTAATCGAAGAAAAAAACTTTTTGTGAACACTGTATGTACGACACAATTTTTGGGGCCACCTATATGTGGCACTATTTTAGGCGTACTTGGTGTAGAACTATTATTGGGGGCACTACGTGTGGCACTATTTTATGGGCCACTATATGTGTATAGATTATTTTTGGGGACACTATAGGAATACTATTTAAAAATGAACATGCAGTATTGCAGCAGTATCAGCGTGACACAGAATAGGGGTAGTGGTAGACACACTATAGTAGGGCAGCAGCCATAGTATTGGGTTTAGTGGCAGACACAATACTGGGACAGCAGCAGCCATAGTATTCGGGTGCACCAGGCTAGTTCTATGTAAAGTGGCGACTGTTAATATGGGCAGCAGGATGATGCGTTTATATTGTTAGAAAATAAAAAACATCTGGGCATCGTGACATATTGTACTTTATGTTAGTGAAAAAATTTGGCCGATAAATTCAATACTTATTTGTAAGAAAAAAACAAGATTTGGAGAAAATGTGCAAAAATTTGCATTTTTCTAAATTTAAATGTATCTGCTTGTAAAACAGATAGTAATACCACACAAAATAGTTACTAGTTTCTCTTTCCCATATGTGTACTTTATATAAGTTTGCATATTGTTTTGAACATTCTTTTCTTTTTCTAGGACGTTACAAGGCTTAGAATTTAGAAAATTTCAAAAGGCTATTTTTTCACGGACATGTTCAGTTCTGAAGTGGCCTTGAGAGCCTTATATATTAGAAAGTCCACATAAATCACCCCATTTTGAAAACGGCATCCCTCAAAGTATTCAAAACAGCATTCAGAAAGTGTTTTAACCCTTTATCGGTTTCACAAGAATTAAAGCAAAGTAGAGGTGAAATTTACAAATGTCTTCTTTTTTTTTTTACAAAATTAATTTGTAATAATTTTATTTATGTACAACAGAAGATTTTACCTGAGAAATGCAACTCAATATTTATTACCAAGATTCTGAAGTTTTTAGAAATATCCCACATGTGGCCCTAGTGGACTGAAACACAGGCCTCAGAAGCAAAGGAGCACCTAGTGGATTTTGGGGCCTCCTTTTTTTAGAATATATTTTAGGGACCATGTCAGGTTTGAAAAGGTCTTGTGGTGCCAAAACAGTAAAGACCCCCCAAAAGTGACCCAATTTTGGAAACTACACCCCTCAAGGATTTTATCTAGGGGTATTGTTAGTATTTTGAACCCACAGTTTTTTTTGCTAAATATATTTGAATTAGTATTTGAAGATGAAAACCTACTTTTTTCCAGAAAAAAATGTAACATTTCCCCCGATTATAGCAATACCCCATATGTGGTAATAAACTGCTGTTTGGACCCACAGCAGAGCTTAGAAGGGAAGGAGCACAATTTGGATTTAGGATTTCTGATTTTCCTGGAACAGTATTCAGTGCCATGTGTCATGTTCATGGCTGCGGGCCATCAGGTTCCCTCACCTCCTGACGGCCGCAGCCATGGGTCGGCGAGCGCTGGCCCCAGTCTCCTACTCAGTAGACGCCAGAGCTTACTTCCACTCACCTCAGCCAGATCCCGTAATGCTAAATTAGCCCATGAGCACCCTGGACTATAACAAGGGCCCAGCTCCTTCCTGCAGTGCCTGAGCGTTGTTTGTCATATCCTAGTTTGTCTAAGCAAATGGTCTCCTAGTGTTTACCAGTTCCACTGTTCCCTGTTCCTGTTCCTGTATCCCGTGCTATCCTGGTCAAGTGCCGTGCTGAGCTGTAGTCATGCTTTGCTGTATCTACGCCTGTTCTGCTCCTCCATGCCTGACGTCTACCCGCTGCATAGTCCCAGCCGAGCCTGCCTTGCTACTGTCCGAGCTGCCACAGGTACCCTATGCGAACTATAGACTGTGACCTGCGCCCTGTTGGCCAGCTGCTATACCGCCAAGGCGGTACGGCCCAGTGGGTCCGCGAACCCTACGTGACAATACGCTCAGGCCATGGACCCCGCTGGTCGATCCAAGACCATGACGACGTCACAAGAGATGTGGGCGGATACGCTAGACCTTCGGTCTCGACAGGACCAAC
Organism: Rhinoderma darwinii; assembly: GCF_050947455.1. Lineage (NCBI taxonomy): Eukaryota > Metazoa > Chordata > Amphibia > Anura > Rhinodermatidae > Rhinoderma > Rhinoderma darwinii. Next base: position 88,430,752 of record NC_134693.1, on the reverse strand, counting down.
TCCTCCAGGTCTTGAATATTCTCGAACGTCGGCAGGAGAAACAAGCTGCCGTTCCCCCCACTACACCTCCTGGCAGTACTGTTCCTCAAACTACACCTCCTGGCAGTGTTGATCCTCGTTTTTCTTTGCCACTTCCTGACCGCTATGATGGAGACGCAGGTACCTGTCGTGGATATTTGAACCACTGCCAGTGCCAGATCCACTTCAGCCTGTATTCAAGGGCATTTTTATCTGATGGCGCAAGGGTCGCTTTCATCATGTTTCTTCTTACTGGCAAGACCCTGGCAAGGCTCTTGCATGGGCGAACCCTATCTGGGAGAGACAAGGACCAGAGACCCGTGACTTCCAGGGGTTCCTCTGGACATGAGTCTCCTCTGCCGCAGCTTCATTGCTGAACCTAGGCCAAGGAGACATCTCCGTGGGTGAGTACGCCATCCACTTCCGCACCCTGGCGGGAGAACTGTTGTGGAACAATGAGGCCCTGGTGGCTAAATTCTGGCATGGACTGTCTCCTAAAATTAAGGATGAACTTGCCGCTCGAGATCTGCCATCTATCCTGGATGACCTCATCCTTCTGGCCACTCAGCTTGATAGAAGGCTCCGAGAAGGGCTCCAAGAGGTTAGTCGGGAGGGAGGTCTTCCTAGTCAGGTCTCTGCCTCGCAGCAACCCCTGCTGTCCTCAGATTCCGATACTCCTAAAGAGTCTGTGAGGAGGGACCAATGTAAGCTATCTACCCAGGAGAGACAACGCAGACGCACTTCGGGACTCTGTCTTTATTGCGGCCTCGAAGGCCATCCTGTGCGTCTGTCTCCCCAAAAGCCCCAAAGCCTAGGGTTTAGGAGAGACAACCTTGGGCAAACAAGGACTCCCATCTAAATTGTCCATACCCGTGACCATAGTGTCCGGTGAGAAAACGCATCAGGTCTCTGCGTATCTGGACCCTGGATCCGCTGCTAATTTCATTTGTAGAGACCTGGTGGATCTTTGGAGATCCCTCTGGAGAGACTGTTGATGGTAGAATCGGTAAATGGACTACCTCTGCCAGTCCCAATTATAGCTGTGACCAAGCCGCTGAGGCTCCAAGTAGGGGCTCTACACTCCGAGCTTCTATCATTCTATGTCCTGTCCAAGGCCGTTAACCCCGTGCTGCTGGGCCTGTCTTGGCTCCGACTACATGCCCCAGTCCTGGACTGGAACTCTGGAGAGGTTCTCCAGTGGGACCCCGAGTGTCACAGCCATTGCCTGGTTCAGATTCTTTCGGCTCAGCCTCATCTGCCTCGGGCCTTGGCAGGATTGCCTGATCATTATGCTGCATTTTTGGACATCTTCAGCAAGAGGGAGGCGGAGACGCTGTTCCTGCTCCGGGCATATGACTGTTCTATTGAGCTGATTACTGGTACATCCCTTCCCCGTGGTAGAGTATATCCTCTCTCCTTGCCAGAGACTCTGTTCATGTCCGCCTATGTTAAAGAGGTGTCGAATGGAAGAATGGAAGGCATTTAATATCTGTGATGGACACTATGAATATCTAGTAATACCCTTCTGTTTGTGTAATGCTCCTGCGGTCTTCCAAAAGTTTGTTAATGACATTTTCCGTGACCTCCTCTATGTTTGTGTTGTGGTCTATCTTGATGACATCTTGATTTTTTCTCTAGATCCTATGACGCATCAGAGACATGTCCGTCAAATTTTGCTGTGGTTAAGGGAGAATCGTCTGTACGCCAAGTTGGAGAAGTGCGTGTTTGAAAAATATGCTCTACCCTTCCTGGGTGTCATGGTCACAGGGTATGTGGACCCACTAGGCCGCTCTGCCGTAGCGGAGAGGCAGCTGACCAGGTCTTAGTCTATATGAAAGTCTACAGCAGTTCGTAACAATCGGGTACCTGAACTAGTCCAGACAGTGGCTGTGGCATCAGCACGGATGGAGGTCGGTGCAGCAGGTTGCGCCAGATGTGGCGGGCAGTACAAGACGTGGCAGAAGATACTGGACGTGGCAGAAGACACTAGATGTGGCAGGAGACACAGGACATGGCAGAAGACACTAGACGTGGCAAATGACAGCAGGTGCAGTAGGACACGACTCCAACACTAGTAGGCACAGGAACAAGAACACAGCACGGGATACAGGAACAGGTAACAGGGCACGGGTAACAACTGGAATGGGAATCACTAAGCAACCATTTGCAAGACAGACTTAGAATAAATTAATAACGTTCAGGCAAGGATCAGAAGGGCTGGGGCCTTTTTATAGACCAGGAAATCATGTGGGTTGATGATGATTTTCGTGTGCTACGGGACACAGCGGACCGGAGGGGAAGTAAGCGCTGGCGTCTCCTAGGAAGGAGATGGGGACCAGCGCTCACAGATCCATGGCTGCGGGCGTCGGGAGCTGAGTGAACCCGACAACCCACGGCCATGGACGCTACAGTATCCCCCTCTTACGCCCCCTCTTCTTGGAGTCAGAGCGAGAGAGGAATTTCTTAATGAGAGCAGGAGCACTAAGGTTCTCCTCCGGCTCCCAGGACCTCTCCTCGGGACCAAACCCTTTCCAGTCCACCAAAGAGATAGTCCTTCCTCTTACCCTTTTTCAGTCCAGAATCTCCCTCACCTCGAACACATCAGAAGAACCACTGGGAGCAACTGTGGAACTAGAAGTCTTGCTGTAGTGGTTCAGGACCACAGGTTTCAGGAGGGACACATGAAAGGAGTTGGTGATTCTAAGGGTAGGAGGCAGCCGCAGCTTATAGGAGACAGGGTTTATCTGTTGCAGAATTTCAAAAGGACCCAGGAACCTGGGAGCAAACTTGTATGAAGGCATCTTCAAATGAAAGTTCAGAGAGGACAGCCAGACTTTGGTACCCGGAAGATACTGGGGTGGCTCTCTTCTCTTTGTATCCGCTTTTCGATTTATGCGATCGACTGCCAGCAAAATAGAGGACCGGGTCTGATGCCAGATTTGCAGAAAGTCCCCGAATGCATGCAGAGTCAGCAGCGGGTACTTGAGATGTAGTCGACACAGGAAGAGGGATTCTAGGATGTTGACTGTACACAATGTAAAACGGAGTGGAAGTGGTGTACTCACTTGTGTGGTTGTTGTACGAGAACTCGGCCCATGGAAGAAGCTGTACCCAGTTATCGTGCTGTAAAGAGATGAAGTGGCAGAGATAATTCTCCATGATCTGCTTGATCCTCTCGACTTGCCCATTGGACTGGGGGTGATAAGCTGAGGAAAAGTCCAATCTCACATCCAGGAGTTTACAGAGGGCTCTCCAGAACTTTGAGGTAAATTGAGCCCCCCGGTCGGACACAATGTGAAAGGGAAAGCCATGCAAGTAAAAGATGTACTGAATGAAGAGACTCGCCAGTCGGGGAGCAGAAGGTTGGCCGGTCAGCGGGTTAAAATGTGCCGTCTTAGAGAACCGGTCCACCACCACCCAGACAGTGTTGTATCCTGCTGAGGGAGGAATGTCTGTGACAAAGTCCATCGCAATGTGCTGCCAGGGGGCATTGGGTACAGGCAGAGGTTGAAGCAGGCCGGCTGGCTTGGAGTGAATAACTTTGTTAGAAGCACACACCGTGCAAGCAGAGACAAAGTCCAGAACATCTTTAGGTAGCGTGGGCCACCATAAGTGACGAGCAATCAGGTCTCAGGTTTTACAAACACCAGCGTGCCAAGATAGTTTAGAACTGTGTCCCCAGCAGAGAATTCTTCTCCTGTCTGCCAACCGAACAAAAGTCCTCCCCGGAGGGATGTCTCTAACCTGCAAAGGATTAGCAGTGACAATGCAGGACGGGTCTATGATAGTTTGAAGGGACTCCACCATTGCATCTGTCTCAAATGACCTGGACAGGGCATCGGTCCTCACATTCTTGTCAGCAGGACGGTAGTGGAGCACAAATTGGAAACGGGTGAAGAACAGTGACCACCTGGCTTGACAGGAATTAAGTCGTTGAGCGGACTGAAGATAGGTAAGGTTCTTGTAGTCGGTGTAGACCAAGATGGGGTGAGCTGCACCCTCTAGAAGATGTCTCCCCTCCTCCAGAGCAAATTTGATTGCCAGTAGCTCCCGATCCCCAATAGAGTAATTGCGCTCTGCAGAAGAAAAATGTCTCGAGTAATAGCCACATACTACTGCCTTTCCTTTGGAGCTCCTCTGGAACAGAAGTGCACCTGCACCAACAGAGGAAGCGTCCACCTCCAATGAGAACTGCAGAGACATGTCAGGATGATGGAGGATCGAGGCTGAAGTGAAGGCTTTCTTGAGGCTAATAAACGCGGACTCTTCCTCTGGAGTTCAGAACCTTGGCGTGAATAAACTGCCGGTAGAAATTGGCGAATCCCAGGAACCGCTGAATGACCCTCGGGTCTTGAGGACGTGGCCATTCCAGGACAGACTTTAGTTTCTCAGGATCCATCTTAAGACCTTGATCCGAGATGATGTAGCCCAGAAAGGGCAAAGACCTCTTTTCAAAGATGCACTTCTCCAACTTGGCATATAAGCGATTCTCCCTTAGTCGCAGAAGAACCTAATGGACATGCCTCCGATGGGTCATCAGGTCTGGGGAGAAAATCAAAATATCATCGAGATAAACTACAACACACATATAGAGGAGATCTCGGCAGATATCATTGACAAATTCCTGAAAGACTGCGGGAGCGTTACACAGTCCGAAGGGCATCACTAGGTATTCGTAGTGCCCGTCATGGGTGTTAAATGCCGTCTTCCATTCATCACCCCGGCGAATCCGGATTAGGTTATAAGCCCCCTGCAGGTTTAGCTCAGAAAAAAATGTTGGCTCCTCGTATGTGATGAAACAGCTTGGATATAAGTGGCAACGGGTATTTGTTCTGGACTGTAATCTGGTTGAGACCACGGTAGTCAATGGAGGGTCGAAGAGATCCGTCTCTCTTCTTAAGGAGGGGAGGAAGATTTTGATATAAAACCCCTTTCCAAATTCTCCTTGATATAGGCTGACATGGATAAAGTCTCTTGCAATGAGAGAGGATATTCCCATCCACGGGGAAGAAAAGCATTTGGAACCAGTTCAATGGGACAGTCATAATTCCGATGTGGAGGCAACGTCTCAGCCTCCCGCTTGCAGAAGACATCCGCAAAACTGGCATATTGAGATGGTAGATCGGAGAGTGACTGAGGCAGAGGGGGCATAACAGGACAAACTTATGACAGGCAATGGCTATGGCATCTGGAACCCCATTGAAGAATCTCTCAGGAACTCCAGTCAAGAACCGGGGCGTGTAGGCGTAGCCATGGGAGACCCAGCAGGATAGGATTGATAACCTTAGGTAGTACAAGGAAGGCGATCTGCTCCAAGTGAAGAGCTCCGACCCGCAGTCTCAACGGCTCGGTGATGAACACAATCGGATCGGGCAATGGTAGACCATTCACAGAGGCAACAGCCAGGGGTCTCTCCAGAAGAACTGTGGGTAGATGTAAATGATCCACTAGAACCTGCTGGATGAAATTAGCAGCTGCTCCGGAGTCAAGATAGGCGGAGGAGGATTGTGACGTCTCTCCGGAGACGATGGCCACAGGGATCGATAATTTGGAAGAGGTCTTAAAGGGAATGTGTTGCCAGAAAAACATGTTTTTTTTTAAAAAATTAAACATTTAGTGTGTGGGTGATTAAACATTGTTCAAATTTTTTTTATTTTTTTCAAGAGACAGGAAATATTATAAATTTTTTCTAATTTATAATACTACCCATTTTTGGTCACTAGATGGAGCTAGTTCCCAAAATTGCAGCATTGCAACATTGGGTTAAAAGCCCTCGCTCTAGTGAGCTCTCAGCATCCCCCCCTCCTTTATCCTGGCTAGTGCCGGGATAAACGAGGGGTTTGAAAGGTTTAACCTCCTACACTGTGTGTCGCCATTTTTTGAGGTAACCCACAGTGTAGTAGGTTTACATACAGTAGTAAACACACACAAACACTAACATACATTGAAATCTCTTACCTGCTCCTGCCGCCGCGGCTCCCTCCGGCCCGTCCGCTCCCTTTGCTGCCGCTGTTCCATGTGCACAAGTCCGGAAGCCGCGACCGTAAGTAGTAATATTACAGTCCGGCCGCGACTTCCGGTCCACAGGAAAATGGCGCCGGACGGCGCCAATTTCGAATAGGACTGTGTGGGAGCGGCGCATGCGCAGTTCCCACACAGACGCCGTACACGGACGTGAATGGGACGGGAGCCGTTCACAGTCCCTATGGGACTGTGGCTGCCGTACTCCATGTCTGTGTGTGTCGTTAATCGACACACACAGAAATGGAACAAAAAATGGCAGCCCCCATAGGGAAGAAAAAGTGTAAAAATAAGAAACAGTAAAACACAAACACACAAATGAATATAAACGTTTTTATTAAAGCACTAACATCTTTAACATATAAAAAATTTATTTGTGACGACACTGTTCCTTTAATGTTTGGAGACGTCCCACCTAGAGTTGCATCTCCAACCAACCCAAGGTACTGGAGTTTCCCGGTTTCTGTGGGCATTGGCGCACAAAATGACCCTTAAGGCCACAATACATACATAGTCCAGAGGAGCGTCTGCGCTGCTTCTCTTGTTCAGACAACCGGACTCTGTCTACCTGCATGGGTTCTTCAAGTATCGCACTAGGGGAAGGCAATAGTGGTCTCTGGACCAAGGGTGCTGGCCTGTGGACCCTGTTCTCCTGTCAAACCTCTTGCGTGTGCTCCCGGATTCTCATGTCAACCCGAGTGGCTAAAAGGATGAGGGCATCCAAGGTAGAAGGAAGGTCGCGGGCCACCAGTTCGTCCTTGATGTGAGAAGATAGTCCCTGACAGAAGGTCCCCACCAGTGCCTCATTGTTCCATGCCAGCTCGGCTGCTAGGGTATGGGAGGAGATAGCAAACTCCCCTAGTGTGGAACCCTCTTAATTGAGGGTCAACAGAGTGGCTGTGGCAGAGTATGTTCGACCCGGCTCCTCGAACACGGCACGAAAGGACTACAGGAACAAGGGGATACAGGTCCTTGTTGCTCCAAGATTGGGTTCGCTAATGGGAGGGTCTTGCCAGCAAGAAGGGAGATGATAAATGCTCATTTGGACTCCTCGGAGGGGAAGAGATGAGCCCGTAGCCTAAAATGAACCGTGCATTGGTTAATAAATCCTCCACGTGCTCTGGGATCACCGTCATAGCGGGGAGGAAGAGGCAGAGGAACTGTGGATCTGGAACAAACAGGAGGAGCAACGGGCAGTGGTACAGCAACAGCCTCAGAAGGAAGAACCGGAGGTGGAACAGTGAGTAGATCCAGACGGACCATGATAGAATTTACAGCCTCAAGGAGTTGATCCTGACGTGTGCGAAGGCCATGCATCTCCGACTGTACCTTCTGGACTGCGGTCTTGGGCTGGCCAGCGTGTTCCATTGTTTGAGCATACGGTCACGGTCACAAGGTATGTGGCACAGGACATGGCAGAAGACACTAGACGTGGCAAATGACAGCAGGTGCAGTAGGACACGACTCCAACACTAGTAGGCACAGGAACAAGAACACAGCACGGGATACAGGAACAGGTAACAGGGCACGGGTAACAACTGGAATGGGAATCACTAAGCAACCATTTGCAAGACAGACTTAGAATAAATTAATAACGTTCAGGCAAGGATCAGAAGGGCTGGGGCCTTTTTATAGACCAGGAAATCATGTGGGTTGATGATGATTTTCGTGTGCTACGGGACACAGCGGACCGGAGGGGAAGTAAGCGCTGGCGTCTCCTAGGAAGGAGATGGGGACCAGCGCTCACAGATCCATGGCTGCGGGCGTCGGGAGCTGAGTGAACCCGACAACCCACGGCCATGGACGCTACAGTATCCCCCTCTTACGCCCCCTCTTCTTGGAGTCAGAGCGAGAGAGGAATTTCTTAATGAGAGCAGGAGCACTAAGGTTCTCCTCCGGCTCCCAGGACCTCTCCTCGGGACCAAACCCTTTCCAGTCCACCAAAGAGATAGTCCTTCCTCTTACCCTTTTTCAGTCCAGAATCTCCCTCACCTCGAACACATCAGAAGAACCACTGGGAGCAACTGTGGAACTAGAAGTCTTGCTGTAGTGGTTCAGGACCACAGGTTTCAGGAGGGACACATGAAAGGAGTTGGTGATTCTAAGGGTAGGAGGCAGCCGCAGCTTATAGGAGACAGGGTTTATCTGTTGCAGAATTTCAAAAGGACCCAGGAACCTGGGAGCAAACTTGTATGAAGGCATCTTCAAATGAAAGTTCAGAGAGGACAGCCAGACTTTGGTACCCGGAAGATACTGGGGTGGCTCTCTTCTCTTTGTATCCGCTTTTCGATTTATGCGATCGACTGCCAGCAAAATAGAGGACCGGGTCTGATGCCAGATTTGCAGAAAGTCCCCGAATGCATGCAGAGTCAGCAGCGGGTACTTGAGATGTAGTCGACACAGGAAGAGGGATTCTAGGATGTTGACTGTACACAATGTAAAACGGAGTGGAAGTGGTGTACTCACTTGTGTGGTTGTTGTACGAGAACTCGGCCCATGGAAGAAGCTGTACCCAGTTATCGTGCTGTAAAGAGATGAAGTGGCAGAGATAATTCTCCATGATCTGCTTGATCCTCTCGACTTGCCCATTGGACTGGGGGTGATAAGCTGAGGAAAAGTCCAATCTCACATCCAGGAGTTTACAGAGGGCTCTCCAGAACTTTGAGGTAAATTGAGCCCCCCGGTCGGACACAATGTGAAAGGGAAAGCCATGCAAGTAAAAGATGTACTGAATGAAGAGACTCGCCAGTCGGGGAGCAGAAGGTTGGCCGGTCAGCGGGTTAAAATGTGCCGTCTTAGAGAACCGGTCCACCACCACCCAGACAGTGTTGTATCCTGCTGAGGGAGGAATGTCTGTGACAAAGTCCATCGCAATGTGCTGCCAGGGGGCATTGGGTACAGGCAGAGGTTGAAGCAGGCCGGCTGGCTTGGAGTGAATAACTTTGTTAGAAGCACACACCGTGCAAGCAGAGACAAAGTCCAGAACATCTTTAGGTAGCGTGGGCCACCATAAGTGACGAGCAATCAGGTCTCAGGTTTTACAAACACCAGCGTGCCAAGATAGTTTAGAACTGTGTCCCCAGCAGAGAATTCTTCTCCTGTCTGCCAACCGAACAAAAGTCCTCCCCGGAGGGATGTCTCTAACCTGCAAAGGATTAGCAGTGACAATGCAGGACGGGTCTATGATAGTTTGAAGGGACTCCACCATTGCATCTGTCTCAAATGACCTGGACAGGGCATCGGTCCTCACATTCTTGTCAGCAGGACGGTAGTGGAGCACAAATTGGAAACGGGTGAAGAACAGTGACCACCTGGCTTGACAGGAATTAAGTCGTTGAGCGGACTGAAGATAGGTAAGGTTCTTGTAGTCGGTGTAGACCAAGATGGGGTGAGCTGCACCCTCTAGAAGATGTCTCCCCTCCTCCAGAGCAAATTTGATTGCCAGTAGCTCCCGATCCCCAATAGAGTAATTGCGCTCTGCAGAAGAAAAATGTCTCGAGTAATAGCCACATACTACTGCCTTTCCTTTGGAGCTCCTCTGGAACAGAAGTGCACCTGCACCAACAGAGGAAGCGTCCACCTCCAATGAGAACTGCAGAGACATGTCAGGATGATGGAGGATCGAGGCTGAAGTGAAGGCTTTCTTGAGGCTAATAAACGCGGACTCTTCCTCTGGAGTTCAGAACCTTGGCGTGAATAAACTGCCGGTAGAAATTGGCGAATCCCAGGAACCGCTGAATGACCCTCGGGTCTTGAGGACGTGGCCATTCCAGGACAGACTTTAGTTTCTCAGGATCCATCTTAAGACCTTGATCCGAGATGATGTAGCCCAGAAAGGGCAAAGACCTCTTTTCAAAGATGCACTTCTCCAACTTGGCATATAAGCGATTCTCCCTTAGTCGCAGAAGAACCTAATGGACATGCCTCCGATGGGTCATCAGGTCTGGGGAGAAAATCAAAACTACAACACACATATAGAGGAGATCTCGGCAGATATCATTGACAAATTCCTGAAAGACTGCGGGAGCGTTACACAGTCCGAAGGGCATCACTAGGTATTCGTAGTGCCCGTCATGGGTGTTAAATGCCGTCTTCCATTCATCACCCCGGCGAATCCGGATTAGGTTATAAGCCCCCTGCAGGTTTAGCTCAGAAAAAAATGTTGGCTCCTCGTATGTGATGAAACAGCTTGGATATAAGTGGCAACGGGTATTTGTTCTGGACTGTAATCTGGTTGAGACCACGGTAGTCAATGGAGGGTCGAAGAGATCCGTCTCTCTTCTTAAGGAGGGGAGGAAGATTTTGATATAAAACCCCTTTCCAAATTCTCCTTGATATAGGCTGACATGGATAAAGTCTCTTGCAATGAGAGAGGATATTCCCATCCACGGGGAAGAAAAGCATTTGGAACCAGTTCAATGGGACAGTCATAATTCCGATGTGGAGGCAACGTCTCAGCCTCCCGCTTGCAGAAGACATCCGCAAAACTGGCATATTGAGATGGTAGATCGGAGAGTGACTGAGGCAGAGGGGGCATAACAGGACAAACTTATGACAGGCAATGGCTATGGCATCTGGAACCCCATTGAAGAATCTCTCAGGAACTCCAGTCAAGAACCGGGGCGTGTAGGCGTAGCCATGGGAGACCCAGCAGGATAGGATTGATAACCTTAGGTAGTACAAGGAAGGCGATCTGCTCCAAGTGAAGAGCTCCGACCCGCAGTCTCAACGGCTCGGTGATGAACACAATCGGATCGGGCAATGGTAGACCATTCACAGAGGCAACAGCCAGGGGTCTCTCCAGAAGAACTGTGGGTAGATGTAAATGATCCACTAGAACCTGCTGGATGAAATTAGCAGCTGCTCCGGAGTCAAGATAGGCGGAGGAGGATTGTGACGTCTCTCCGGAGACGATGGCCACAGGGATCGATAATTTGGAAGAGGTCTTAAAGGGAATGTGTTGCCAGAAAAACATGTTTTTTTTTAAAAAATTAAACATTTAGTGTGTGGGTGATTAAACATTGTTCAAATTTTTTTTATTTTTTTCAAGAGACAGGAAATATTATAAATTTTTTCTAATTTATAATACTACCCATTTTTGGTCACTAGATGGAGCTAGTTCCCAAAATTGCAGCATTGCAACATTGGGTTAAAAGCCCTCGCTCTAGTGAGCTCTCAGCATCCCCCCCTCCTTTATCCTGGCTAGTGCCGGGATAAACGAGGGGTTTGAAAGGTTTAACCTCCTACACTGTGTGTCGCCATTTTTTGAGGTAACCCACAGTGTAGTAGGTTTACATACAGTAGTAAACACACACAAACACTAACATACATTGAAATCTCTTACCTGCTCCTGCCGCCGCGGCTCCCTCCGGCCCGTCCGCTCCCTTTGCTGCCGCTGTTCCATGTGCACAAGTCCGGAAGCCGCGACCGTAAGTAGTAATATTACAGTCCGGCCGCGACTTCCGGTCCACAGGAAAATGGCGCCGGACGGCGCCAATTTCGAATAGGACTGTGTGGGAGCGGCGCATGCGCAGTTCCCACACAGACGCCGTACACGGACGTGAATGGGACGGGAGCCGTTCACAGTCCCTATGGGACTGTGGCTGCCGTACTCCATGTCTGTGTGTGTCGTTAATCGACACACACAGAAATGGAACAAAAAATGGCAGCCCCCATAGGGAAGAAAAAGTGTAAAAATAAGAAACAGTAAAACACAAACACACAAATGAATATAAACGTTTTTATTAAAGCACTAACATCTTTAACATATAAAAAATTTATTTGTGACGACACTGTTCCTTTAATGTTTGGAGACGTCCCACCTAGAGTTGCATCTCCAACCAACCCAAGGTACTGGAGTTTCCCGGTTTCTGTGGGCATTGGCGCACAAAATGACCCTTAAGGCCACAATACATACATAGTCCAGAGGAGCGTCTGCGCTGCTTCTCTTGTTCAGACAACCGGACTCTGTCTACCTGCATGGGTTCTTCAAGTATCGCACTAGGGGAAGGCAATAGTGGTCTCTGGACCAAGGGTGCTGGCCTGTGGACCCTGTTCTCCTGTCAAACCTCTTGCGTGTGCTCCCGGATTCTCATGTCAACCCGAGTGGCTAAAAGGATGAGGGCATCCAAGGTAGAAGGAAGGTCGCGGGCCACCAGTTCGTCCTTGATGTGAGAAGATAGTCCCTGACAGAAGGTCCCCACCAGTGCCTCATTGTTCCATGCCAGCTCGGCTGCTAGGGTATGGGAGGAGATAGCAAACTCCCCTAGTGTGGAACCCTCTTAATTGAGGGTCAACAGAGTGGCTGTGGCAGAGTATGTTCGACCCGGCTCCTCGAACACGGCACGAAAGGACTACAGGAACAAGGGGATACAGGTCCTTGTTGCTCCAAGATTGGGTTCGCTAATGGGAGGGTCTTGCCAGCAAGAAGGGAGATGATAAATGCTCATTTGGACTCCTCGGAGGGGAAGAGATGAGCCCGTAGCCTAAAATGAACCGTGCATTGGTTAATAAATCCTCCACGTGCTCTGGGATCACCGTCATAGCGGGGAGGAAGAGGCAGAGGAACTGTGGATCTGGAACAAACAGGAGGAGCAACGGGCAGTGGTACAGCAACAGCCTCAGAAGGAAGAACCGGAGGTGGAACAGTGAGTAGATCCAGACGGACCATGATAGAATTTACAGCCTCAAGGAGTTGATCCTGACGTGTGCGAAGGCCATGCATCTCCGACTGTACCTTCTGGACTGCGGTCTTGGGCTGGCCAGCGTGTTCCATTGTTTGAGCATACGGTCACGGTCACAAGGTATGTGGACTTACTAGGCCCCTCCGCCGTAGCGGAGAGGCAGCTGACTAGGTCTCAGTCTATACGAAAGTCTACAGCAGTTCATAACACTGCTCCAGGCTGACGAGATCAGGGTAGCGCGGTATTAACGCTCTCAGAGTGTTATAAACCTGCCAATTTTGCCCTTTTCTAACATGGACACATTTGCTCGTGTGTCACGTGTGCGCCGCTCTGATTCCCTCCACTCGGCGCCGTTTGATGACGTATTTACCTCTCTGCTGTTCCGGAGTGATGTGATCATGGCGGCGCTGCACGTGCACATGCAAACTACTAATAGATATTCTAGGCTAATGTGATTGTTGATTTGTGATTCACCTGCTTGTGGTATGAATGGTGCCCTCTGATTAGAGTATGTGATCGTGTTCCCTCCTATATATACTCATGACTCCTCACTGACCATTACCCCTTGAAAAAGCTGACGGCGAAATGTACGTCAGGGTGTCTTGTTGTGGTTTGTGGTTGATCTATTGAGGGGCAGACCTGCATAATACGAGTTGGTATCTGATATGAATTTGATCTTGGTTTTTGGATCTTAGATCATTCTTTGACTTTTTCACCTGTACCTGTACTCTTTATCCGGTGACTACATATTTATGCATCGTTAGTGTTTTAGGTGTTTTTTTGTACAGTATTGTCAATACCTTGATATTATGCTGCCCGATCACATGTACATGTAGTGTGATACATTTTTTGATTCCTCATACCACTACTACATTTTTATTATGTGTTGTTTTATATTGTATGTGATGGTCTATGTATGTTTTTATAAAATATTTTCTAAATAAAGATATTTTTTTATATATTTGTTAGTGCTTTACTTGTACTACTGGTGACTTACATTTCTAGATTTGTTGTCTATATATGTCTTGATAGGTATTCTATACGAAAGTCTACAGCAGTTCGTAACACTCGGGTACCTGAACTAGTCCAGACAGTGGCTGTGGTTTCAGCACGGATGGAGGTCAGTGCAGCAGGTTGCGGCAGTCGTGGCGGGCAGTACAAGACGTGGCAGAAGACACTGGACGTTTCAGAAGACACTGGACGTGCCAAACGACAGCAGGTGCAGTAGGACACGACTCCAACACTAGTAGGCACAGGAACAAGGACACAGCACGGGACACAGGAACAGGTAACAGGGCACGGTTAACATCTGGAACGGGAAACACTAAGGGACTATTTGCAAGACAGACTTGGGATAAACTAACAACGCTCAGGCAAGGATCAGAAGGGCTGGGGCCTTCTTATAGACCAGGAAATCATGTGGATTGATGATGATGATGATTTTCATGTGCCCACCTTGTCTCTTTAAGCATGGGCACGAGCTTGCGCGCGCAAACTACGGGACACAGCGGACCGGAGTGGAAGCGAGCGCTGGCGTCTCCTAGGAAGGAGATGGGGACCAGAGCTCACAGATCCATAGCTGCGGGCGTCAGGGGGTGAGTGAACCCGACGGCCCGCGGCCATGGACGCTACACTGGGCTACATTGTCTCGAATAGAGGTCTTAAGATGGATCCTGAAAAGGTAAAGTCTTTCCTGAAATGGCCACGCCCTCAAGGCTTGAGGGCCATATAGCGCTTTCTGGGATTTGCCAATTTTTTCAGACAGTTTAATCCAGACTTCTACTCAATGACTTCTCCTATCTCTAACCTCACAAACAAGGGCATGAACGCCAAGGTGTGGACTCCTGAGGCAGAGTCCGCATTCAATAGCCTGAATAGTGCCTTCACGTCAGCCTCTATCCTCCATCCTCCAGATGTTTCTCTACAGTTCTCGTTGGAGGTCGACGCATCCTCTGTCGGTGCTGGCACACTCCTGTTCCAGAGAGGTTCCAAGGGCAAGTCAATAGTATGTGGATATTTCTCTAAGCTCTTCTCTTCCGCAGAACAAAACTACTCGATTGGGGATCGGGAGTTACTGGCCATCAAATTGGCTGTGGAAGAGTGGAGACATCTATTATAGGGCGCAGCTCATCCCATCCTTTTTTTTACGGACCACATGAACCTCACCTATCTTCAGACGGCCCAAAGGCTGAACCCTCGTCAGGCCAGGTGGTCACTGTTCTTTACGAGGTTCCAGTTTGAGCTCCATTATCGCCCGGCCGACAAGTATGTGAGGGCCGATGACTTGTCCAGGTCTTTCAAGACAGAAGACACCATGGAAATTCCACAGAACATTATTGATCCATCTTGCATTGTCTCTGTCGATCCCCTGCAAGTTGGGGACATTCCTCCAGGGAGGACTTTTTTGCACCTGGCTGACAGAGGGAGAATCCTCCGCTGGGGACACTCCTCTAAACTGGCAGCACACGCAGGGACCCGTAAGACTTGGGATCTGATTGCCCGTCATTTCTGGTGGCCCACGCTGCCCAAGGACATTATGGACTCTGTTTCTTCCTGCTCAGTGTGTGCAGCTAACAAGATCGCTCACTGCAGACCTGCTGGCGTGCTCCAGTCATTGCCTGTGCCCGATGCTCCCTGGCAGCATATAGCTATGGACTTCATCACTGACCTGCCTCTCTCTGTTGGATGCAGTACTGTCTGGGTGGTGGTGGAACGATTTTCGAAGATGGCCCACTTCGTTCCTCTGACCGGTCTTCCTTCTGCTACTCAACTGGCCAAGATTTTCATCCAACACATCTTCCGCCTGCACGGCTTGCCACAGCATACTGTGTCTGATTGGGGGGTTCAGTTCACCTCGAAGATCTGGAGAGCCGTCTGCAGACTCCTAGGTGTAAAGTTGGACTTTTCCTCGACCTACCATCCCGCCGGCACGGGCCCCCACCATGGCCGGAGTCTCCGCTAGCAGCCGCTATGGCTGCTACAGCAGGACGCCACTGAACACTAATGGCAGAGCGGGGAGATACCTCCCTGCTCTGCCGTAAACAAAAGACATGTATCCCCTATCCACAGGATAGGGGATACATGTGTGATCGCTGGCAGCGATAGGGAGAACGGGGGACTGAAAGTTCCTTGAAGTTCTCCATCACAAACCTCGTACTTTCGGGGTCTGAGTCGGCAGCTCCGTAGAAATGAATGGAGCGCCGGTCGCGCTTGTGCGCATGCGTGACCAGCGCTCCTTTCATTTTTATTGAGCTGCGCAGACGCCGGAAGTCAGAGGTTAGTCATGGAGAACTTCAGGGGACTTTCGGTCCCCCGTTCTCCCTATCGCTGCCAGCGATCACACATGTATCCCCTATCCTGTGGAGAGGGGATACATGTCTTTTAGTAGGACACACTGTAGGTCAGACTTTTTTGGGAGGGGGGACGCTGTATGGCGTTCCCTACAGGGGGGGGGCTGTATGGAGTTCCCTACAGGGTGGGGGGCTGTATGGCGTTCCCTACAGGGGGGGCTGTATGGCATTCTCTACAGGGGGGGGCTGTATGGCGTTCTCTACAGGGGGGGCTGTATGGCGTTCTCTACAGGGGGGGGGCGTATGGCGTTCTCTACAGGGGGGGGCTGTATGGCGTTCCCTACAGGGGGGGGCTGTATGGCGTTCTCTACAGGGGGGCTGTATGGCGTTAGCGCCATACAGCCCTTTCTGTAGATCTTGCCATACAGCCCCCCCTGTAGATAACGCCATAGAGCTCCCCTGTAGAGAACGCCATACGGCCCCCTGCAGAGAACGCCATACAGTCCCCCTGTAGAGAACGCCATACAGCCCCCCCTGTAGAGAACGCCTTACAGCCCCCCTGTAGAGAACACCATACAGCCCCCTCTGTAGAGAACGCCATACAGCCCCCCTGTAGAGAACGCCACACAGCCCCCCCTGTAGAGAACGCCATACAGCCCCCTGTAGATAATGCCATACAGCCCCCTGTAGATAACGCCATACAGCTCCCCTGTAGAGAACGCCATACAGCCCCCCCTGTAGAGAACACCATACAGCCCCCCTGTAGGGAACGCCATACAGCCCCCCCTGTAGAGAACGCCATACAGCCCCCTCTGTAGAGAACGCCATACAGCCCCCTCTGTAGATAATGCCATACAGCCCCCTGTAGATAACGGCATACAGCCCCCCCTGTAGAAAACGCCATACAGCCCCCCTGTAGAGAACGCCATACAGCCCACCCTGTAGAGAATGCCATACAGCCCCCCTGTAGAGAATGCCATACAGCCCCCCTGTAGAGAACGCCATACAGCCCCCCCTGTAGAGAATGCCATACAGTCCCCCCTGT
This sequence comes from Rhinoderma darwinii, assembly GCF_050947455.1. Classification (NCBI taxonomy): domain Eukaryota; kingdom Metazoa; phylum Chordata; class Amphibia; order Anura; family Rhinodermatidae; genus Rhinoderma; species Rhinoderma darwinii. The sequence goes on along the minus strand of NC_134693.1, from coordinate 88,413,695 downwards.
AGAGAACGCCATACAGCCCCCCTGTAGAGAACGCCATATAGCCCCCTCTGTAGAGAATGCCATACAGCCTCCCCTGTAGAGAACGCCATACAGCCCCCCCTGTAGAGAACGCCATACAGCCCCCCCTGTAGAGAACGCCATACAGCCCCCCTGTAGAGAACGCCATACAGCCTCCCCTGTAGAGAACGCCATACAGCCCCCCTGTAGAGAACGCCATACAGCCCCTCCTGTAGAGAACGCCATACAGCCCCCTGTAGAGAACGCCATACAGCCCCCTCTGTAGATAACGCCATACAACCCCCCCTGTCGATAACGCCATACAGCCCACCTGTAGATAACGGCATACAGCCCCCCTTTAGAGAACGCCATACAGCCCGTCTGTATAGAACGCTATACAGCCCACCCTGTAGAGAATGCCATACAGCCCCCCTGTAGAGAACGCCATACAGCCCCCCCTGTAGAGAACGCCATACAGCCCCTCCTGTAGAGAACGCCATACAGTCCCCCCTGTAGAGAACGCCATACAGCCCCCCTGTAGAGAACGCCATACAGCCTCCCCTGTAGAGAACGCCATACAGCCCCCCTGTAGAGAATGCCATACAGCCCCCCCTGTAGATAACGCCATACAGCCCCCTTTGTAGATAACTACAGGGGGGGGCTGCAAAAAAGGCACTATCTACAAGGGGGGGGGGTTGTGTGACACCCAGGGGAGGGGGGGGCCCAGTCAAAAATTTGCTATGGGGCCCAGTCTTTCCTAGTTACGCCCCTGATGATGACTGGGTGCAGTTGCTCCTGTGGGCTGTATTCTCCTACAATAATCACACCAGCGAGACCACAAGGAATACACCGTTCTTTATCGTCTATGGCCAACACCCACAAATTCCTCTCCCGGTATCAGCTGCTGATACTGCTTTTAGGGACATTCTGCAGATCTGGCAGCAGACTCGATCCTCCATCCTGCTGGCGGTCGACCGCATGAAACAGAAGGCGGATACAAGGAGAAGAGAACCTCCTCAGTTTCTTCCTGGCACGAAGGCCTGGCTGTCCTCCAGGAATATTCGACTGAGGGTACCATCATACAAATTTACTCACAGGTTCCTCGGACCCTTCGAGATCCTGCAAGCAAATCAACCCTGTCGCCTACAAGCTTTGGCTGCCTCCTACCCTCAGGATCCCCAACTCCTTCCATGTCTCTCTCCTGAAACCGGTGGTTCTGAACCGCTTTACCAAGACTCCTAACCCTGCGGTTGCCTCCAGCGGACCTTCAGACACCTTTGAGGTTAAGGAGATCTTGGACACCAAGAAAGTGAGAGGAAAGACTTTTTATTTGGTGGATTGGAGGGGGTTTGGTCCTGAAGAGAGGTCCTGAAAGCCAGAGGAGAACCTCAATCCTCCTACCCTTCTGAAGAAGTTTCTTTCTCGCTCTGGCCCCAAGAAGAGGTAACGTAAGAAGGGGGATACTGTCATGTCCATGGCTGCGGACCATCAGGTTCACTCACCTCCTGCTGGCCGCAGCCATGGGTTGGCGAGCGCTGGCCCAAGTCTCCTCCTCAAGAGACGCCATCGCTCACTTCCACTCACCTCGACCGGGTCCCGTAGGGTGCACTGCCCCTTTAAGAGCTGGCACGAGCGTGCACGCACCGGACTTTAATGCTAAATTAGCCCATGAGCACCATGGACTATAACAAGGGCCCAGCCCCTTCCTTCGGGTGCCTGAGCGTTGTTTGTCATATCCTAGTTTGTCTAAGCAAATGGTCTCCTAGTGTTTTCCAGTTCCAGTGTTCCCTGTTCCTGTTCCTGTATCCCGTGCTATCCTGGTCAAGTGCCGTGCTGAGCTGTAGTCATGCTGTTCTGTATCTACGCCTGTCCTGCTGTTCCACGCCTGACGTCTACCCGCTGCCTAATACAAGCCGAGCCTGCCTTGCTACTGTCCGAGCTGCCACAGGTACCCTATATGAACTATAGACTGTGACCTGCGCCCTGTTGGCCAGCTGCCATACCGCCAAGGAGGTACGGCCCAGTGGGTCCACGAACCCTACGGGACACCGTGTCACGTTTGCAATGCACTGAAGGGACCAAAACAGTGGAAACCCCCCAAAAGTGACCCCATTTTGGAAACTGCACCCCTCAAGGAATTTTTCTAGGGGTAAAGTTAGCATTTTGACTCCACAGTTGTTTTGCTGAATGCATTGGAATTAGTCTGTAAAGGTAAAAATCTACTTTTTTTCTGAAAAATAACTTCCTCTAGAGTTAGGTCAGCCTCCAGCAAAGCCACATCTTCTCTATCCAGGGTGGGAAATACAATCGTGTCTAAATATGCCTTTAGATCAGATGGATTATTATTTCATACCTTAGAGGAGTATAAATACGAGTAAAATTTAGCAAAGGTGTCATTAATGATCAGGCAGTCCGTGACCGACATCCCAGTACAAGGGGTGACCTTGAAAATGGGATTTGGGGTGGTATCCTCTCTAGCCAAGTAAGCCAGCAGAAGACCATTCTCATCACTTCTGTTGGGAGTACAATGTTTTCTTCTTTCCTCGTGAGCTCGGTCAATAAAACGGTATATTCACGCTGCTTCGCTGAAAAGGCAGTAAAGGCTGAGGTGTCCCTAGTCCTGAGATATTCCTCCCCCGCCACAGCCAATTCAACCTCTAAAACCGTACGTTGTTCAGCTAGGCTCCTCCTATGTGAGGATATCGCCTGTATAACCACCCCTTTAACATATGCCTTAAAGGAGTCCCATACCAGATTGCCATAAGTTGAACCTGAATTAATATTCCAAATATCTGTAGTTTCTCTTTCTAACGAGGTTGCAACCTCAGCACAGGAGAGCCATAGAGGAATCAATCTCCAGATCTTCCGTTTTGCAACTTCAGGTAATCCCAAAGAGATCATGAGGGGAGGAGTGGACTGAAATCCCCCGAGGGAGATATTGAGTATCGGTCACAAATACTAACAAAGCGTCATTTCCGAACGTCAAATCAATTCTGGAAAAGGACCTATAGGCAGGTGAGTGTCACGAATAAGCTGTAGAATGGGGGTAGCGAGCCCGCCAAATTTCCTTCAAATGATAAGTGGTGGCCCAGTTAGCTAAGGGGGTATCACAGCCCAGGACTCCCCCCAGGTTATCTAATTTAGAACACATCAAAAGATTAAAATTCCCGAGAAACAGAAGAGGAGCAGGACCAAACTCCGCTACCAGCAACATTATGTCAAAGAGTAATTGGATGGTAGCCGGAGGGGGTTAGAGACATTAACTATAATGAAGGACATGAAATGGATCTGACATGACAACACAATGAACCTTACCCTAGGATCAGTTTTAACAGAGTTAACATTACATCGCAAAGATTTGTGAACCAGCAAAGACACCCCACATGAGTAATTAGAGTAAGGCCTCATTTACATGAGCGTAATATACGCGGATGCGACGCGCGTGCTTTTCACGCGTGTCGTACGCACCTATATTACTCTATGGGGGCATGCAGACAGTCCGTGAGTTTTGCTCAGCGTGAGTGCGCTGAAAAAAACTCACGACATGTTCTATAAATCTGCGTTTTTCGCGCATCACGCACCCATTGAAGTCAATGGGTGCGTGAAAACCACGAAGGTCGCACGGAAGCACTTCCGTGCGAACCGCGTGATTCGCGCAAGAGCTGTCAAACTGAATGTAAACAGAAAAGCACCACGTGCTTTTCTGTTTACAAACATCCGAACGGAGTGTCTTACAGATGACCGAACCGAAGTTTACCGGGTTCGGCCGAACTTGTTTGGACCGAACCCGGCAGGAGACAGTCACTGTGCAGGGTGCTGAAAGAGTTAAACTGGTTCAGCACCCTGGACAGTGACTTCCGATTCCAATATACGTGAACGTTTAAAAAAAAAAAAGTTCTGACTTACCGATAACTCCCGGCTTCTTCCTCCAGTCTGACCTCCCGTGATGACAATTCAGTCCAAGTGACAGCTGCAGCCAATCACAAGCCAAGCACAGGCTGCAGCGGTCACATGGACTGCCGCGTCATCAGGGGAGGTGGGGCCAGATGTCAAGAGAGGCGCGTCACCAAGGACGCGTCACCAAGGACGCGTCACCAAGGCAACGGCCGGGAAGTTCTCGGTAAGTACGAACCTCTTTTTTTTTAAACAGGTTACTCGATATGGTGATCGGAATGCACTGTCGAGGGTGCTGAAAGAGTTACTGCCGATCAGTTAACTCTTTCAGCACCATGGACAGTGACTGACGTCGGCTAGCCTCATCTCTATGATGGCGGCTGCGCGAAAATCACGCAGCCGCGCATCATAGACGGATGACACACGGAGCTGTCAAGTGCCTTTTGCGCACGCAAAACGCAGCGCTTTTTACGCGCGCAAAACGCACACGCTCGTGTAAATCAGGGCTAAGAAGAATGATAGCCATGCCTGACCCATGGTCGCGTACGAGCTCGCAGTCTGGGACCAAGTAAATGGGTATCTTGTAGATGTATGATCTGCAGATTGTATGTGGAGAAAAAATGAACGACTAGGGATTGTTTAAATTTGTTATTGACATTCCAGGAGATGATATTAAGATGATGCAACGTCTCTATGGATATAATTTAGGTCACATGGATGAAAATAGGTCAAAACAGATCCGGATGGTAACAATGCATAGGGGAGGAACATAAAGACTACGTCCCCTTTGGGAATTTCCAACTCCAGTACTGACCAATCAGCGTCATACACTTCTCTTCATTCATGTCTAGCTTTAGTCACAGCACAGCGAGATAACGCTGTGCCGTCACTTGCTCCAACAGTTCCTTCACTGGAGCGACAGGACAATGACCAGACATCACCTCCAGCTGCCTCCTGAAACCGCTATCCACTCTGGCCAAGAGATAAAGGATTCTAAACAGAGGACACCCCTCCTCTTATTATCTCAGAATTCCCTAATGGGCTTTATAAAAATGGGTTTTATAAACAAAACAAAGAATAATTACAATAGTAATACACTCTAAAAATCTACAGCAAATCTGCCACGTCTGAATGTGGCCTCACACGCTCCCTTAATCGTGTTCAGGTAGCGTTCTCTTGTGAACACCTATTCTAAACAGAGGCTCTTCTGTGTCCTAAAGGGAATGCTGCTGGATAAGACTTAAGCAGGGGCGTAGCTGGGGGGGCAGACAGGCCAAGTGCCGCCAGGTGCAACTAGGTGGTAGGGAACGTGGGCGGGGGCGGGGGCACCTCAGAGCAGCTGATCGCTGCTGATAGGCGCCCCATATGTTGGACACCTGCAGCAGCGATCAGCGTTAGGAAGAGCCAGGAGTTCATGCGGCGGCGTCTGACTGGGGTCTGTGACGACCCGGGAGTGGATCAATCCAGTCACCTGACCTCATGTGACATGAGGTCAGATGACTAAGGTCAGGTGACTGGATTGGTCCACTCCTGGGCTGTAATCGACCCTAGCCAGAAGGAACTCCACCGCTGTCTGCTCCGCATGACCTCCTCGGCTCCTCCGGTGAGTCACGTCAGGCAGAGCGGAGAGTGGTAGTGGCAGGCTACTGATCTCCGCTCTGTTTACAGTGTGGTGTTAAGTACAAGGGGGGCTGTGTGGCACTATATACAAGGGGGGCCACGTGGCGCTATATACAATGAGGGCTGTATGGCGCTACAAACAAGGAGGGCTGTGTGGCGCTATCTACAAGGGGGGCTGTGCGGAGCTATCTACAAGGGGGGCGGTGTGGTGCTATTTAGAAAAGGTGCTGTGTGGTGCTATTTACAAGGGGGTCTGTGTGGAGCTATCTACAAGGGGGGCTGTGTGGGGCTATCTACAAGGGGGCCTGTGTGTGGCACTATCTACAAGGAGGGCTGTGTGTGGCTCTATCTATAAGAGAGGGGTTGTGTGTGGCGCTATCTACATGGGGGGTGGCGCTATCTACAAGAGAGGGGCTGTGTGTGGCGCTATCTGCATGGGTTGGTGTGTGTAGTGCTATCTACAAGATGAGGGCTGTGTGTGGCGCTATCTACAAGGGGGGTGTGTGTGGCGCTATCTACAACAGGGGGCTGTGTGTGGCGCTATCTACAAGAGAGGTGCTGTGTGTGGCGCTATCTACAAGAGAGGGGCTGTGTGTGGCGCTATCTACATGGGGGCCTGTGTGTGCCGCTATCTACAAGGGAGGGGCTGAGTGTGCCGCTATCTACATGGGGGGGTGGGGCGCTATCTACAAGTGGGGGCTGGGGCGCTCTCTACAAGGGAGGGGAGTGTGTGGCGCTATATACAAGAGGAGCTGTGTGTGGCGCTATCTACAAGGGGTGGCTGTGTGTGGCACTATTTACAAGTGGGATGTGTGTGGCGCTATCTACAAGTGGGACTGTGTGGTGCTGTTTAAAAGGGGGGCTGTGTGGTTCTGTTTACAACCAGGGGGCTGTGTGGTGCTGTTTACAAGGGGGCAGTGTGGTGCTATTTATAAGGGGGGCAGTGTGGCGCTATTTACAACGGGGGTGTAATGATGGGGGTAGGGAAACGGACAAGTGAGCCCTAATCTACCCGCCACTCTGTCCCTGCCTACTTGCAACGACCCGCCCTAGGCGACGGGGTACAACTGGCGGCGGTCCCTACACTCAGTAAGTGCACGAGACAATCAGACAAGGGTACACAAAGCCAAGGGAAATGGGGAAGTTGCCCACGGCAACACCGTGAGCAACAAGAGTGGTGAACGAGCCGAGTCAAACCAGGAGTGCACGAGGTACCAAACGCAGAGCAGGAGAGTAGTCAGTAAGCCAGGGTCAGTATGGAGCAGGATCAAATGGTTAGAAGCTGTAGCTGGGCCAGGAAACCACACGAGAAGAATCACAAGCAAAGGAGGAACAGGAAAGGCAGGTATAAATAGACAGAGGGCAGGAGCTAGCTCCGTCTGGCCAGGCTGCGATAGGCTCTCCCACTCCTAAACCTGCCATCCTGAGTGGTGGAAGATGGAGTCAGTCTCAGAGACATAGACTCAGGTGCAGATTGATTACCTATGGGCGTATACACAGAAGTTGTGCCTGGCAGATCCTTTACAGTACCCCCCCTTTTATGAGGGGCCACCGGACCCTTTCTAAGTGGACCTGGTTTATTGGGGAAACGAAGGTGGAACTTCTTGACCAATACCCCAGCGTGAACATCCTGGGCGGGTACCCAAGTCCTCTCCTCAGGCCCGTATCCTCTCCAATGGACCAGGTACTGGAGGGAGCCTTGGACCATCTTGCTGTCCACAATCTTGGCCACCTCGAATTCCACCCCCTCAGGGGTGAGAACGGGAACAGGAGGTTTCCTCGAGGGAGCCAAGGACGGGGAGCAGCGTTTAAGGAGGGAGGCATAAAACACGTCGTGCATTCGAAAAGATGGGGGCAACTCCAGTCGGAAGGAGACAGGATTGAGGACTTCAATGACCTTATACGGCCCAATAAACCGGGGAGAAAACTTCTTGGACGGGACCTTAAGGCGCAAGTTCCTAGACGATAACCACACCAGATCCCCGACCATAAACAAGGGGTTAGCAGAACGTCTTCTATCAGTCTGAGTTTTTTTTACGCTCTGGGACGCCTCTAGGTTCTTCTGAACCTGGGCACGGACTGTGAACGACCTCTACCTCGGGATTGTTGGAACTACCAGGTGAAATGGAGGAGAACCGTGGATTAAACCCAAAATTACAGAGAAAGGGGGAGACCCCTGACGAGTTACTGACCCGGTTATTAAGGGAAAATTCGGCGAGGGGAATGAATGAGACCCAGTCATATTGACAGTCAGAGATAAAACACCTTAAATATTGTTCTAGAGATTGATTAGTCCTCTCAGTTTGGCCATTAGTTTCAGGATGGAAGGCAGAGGAGAAGGACAGATCAATCTCCAACTTTTTACAGAAGGCTCTCCAAAACAATGAAACAAATTGTACCCGTCTGTCCCAAACAATATTGACAGGGACCCCATGGAGACGCAGGATGTGTTTGACAAACAAGGTAGCTAACGTCTTGGCATTGGGTAGTTTCTTGAGGGGCACAAAGTGGCACATCTTACTGAAGCGGTCTACTACAACCCACACCACCGACTTGCCTTGAGATGGAGGCAACTCGGTGATAAAATCCATGGAGATATGGGTCCAAGGTCTCTGGGGAATGGGCAAAGAACGTAGTAAGCCCGCTGGTCGGGACCTGGGAGTCTTGGACCTAGCACAAACCTCACAAGCGGCGACGTAAGCCTTAACGTCTTTAGGCAACCCAGGCCACCAATAGTTTCTGGCAATGAGGTGTTTGCTACCCAGGATGCCTGGATGACCAGATAGTGCGGAGTCATGATTTTCCCTAAGTACCCTTAGCCGGTATTGCAGGGGAACAAAAAGCTTGTCCTCAGGAAGGTTCCCGGGAGCTGAACCTTGATAAGCCGCAATTTCAGAGACTAAATCAGAATCAATAGAAGAAATGGTTATACCGGGAGGCAAAATACAAGCAGGATCTTCCTCCGAAGGAGGGCTGGCCATGAAGCTACGCGACAGTGCATCGGCCTTAATATTTTTAGACCCAGCCCTATAGGTAAACAAAAAGTTGAATCTGGTAAAAAATAGCGCCCATCGAGCTTGTCTAGGATTGTATCTCCTGTACCCCAAACACACATTTTTCGGTTTTTGCAAACAGTTTGTTTTCCCGAAGGACCTGGAGCACCTTCCTGACATGCTCAATGTGGGAGGACCAGTCCTTGGAAAACACAAGTATGTCATCAAGGTACACTACAAGAAATATCCCCAGGTAATCTCTCAAAATCTCATTTATGAAATTCTGGAAGACCGCCGGAGCATTACACAACCCAAAGGGCATGACGAGGTACTCGAAATGACCTTCGGGCGTGTTAAACGCAGTCTTCCACTCATCCCCCTCTTTGATGCGGATAAGGTTATACGCCCCCCGTAGATCAAACTTAGAGAACCATTGGGCCCCCTGAACCTGATTAAAGAGATCAGGAATCAAAGGAAGGGGATACTGGTTCCTTACAGTGACCTTATTCAGGTTACGGTAGTCAATGCATGGCCTAAGACCACCATCCTTCTTCCCTACGAAGAAGAAGCCAGCACCTACCTGAGAAGTAGAGGGGCGAATGTAACCCTTGGCCAGGCATTCCTGGATATACTCTCTCATGGCTTCACGTTCGGGACAAGAAAGATTAAATATCCTACCCTTAGGAAGCTTAGCTCCTGGTACCAATTCGATAGCGCAATCGTATTCTCTATGAGGAGGTAACACTTCGGAGGCCTTCTTAGAGAAAACATCAGCGAAGTCCTGAACAAACTCAGGTAGCGTGTTCACCTACTCAGGGGGAGAAATAGAATTAACAGAAAAACATGATGTCAAACATTCATTACCCCATTTGGTAAGCTCCCCAGTATTCCAGTCAAACGTGGGATTATGCAACTGCAACCAGGGAAGGCCTAAAACCAAATCGGACGATAATCCCTGCATCAACAGTACAGAGCACTGCTCCAAATGCATGGAGCCAACAAGGAGTTCAAAAACAGGGGTATGCTGTGTAAAATAACCATTAGCAAGAGGAGTGGAGTCGATACCCACTACCGGGACAGGTTTAGGCAAATCAATCAAAGGCATAGCAAGAGACATAGCAAATTCCACAGACATGATATTAGCAGAGGACCCTGAATCCACGAAGGCACTGCCGGTAGCAGACCTACCACCAAAAGAGACCTGAAAGGGAAGCAAGATCTTATTACGTTTCATATTTACGGGAAATACCTGTGCGCCCAAGTGACCTCCCCGATGATCACTTAGGCGTGGAAGTTCATCGGCTGCATTCTTACGCTTAGGACAGTTGTTCACTTGATGCTTGTCATCCCCACAGTAGAAGCAGAGACCATTCCTCCTGCGGAAATCTCTACGTTGTTGGGGGGACACGAAGGCCCCGAGTTGCATAGGTACCTCTGAGTCTTCCGGGGAGGAACGAAGCAACGGAACCTCGGGAGGCATCATGGGGGAGTCGGAGGAGAAAACACATAACCGTTCACGTTGTCATTCTCTGAGACGTCGGTCAAGTCGTACCGCTAAAGCCATAACCTGGTCTAGGGAGTCAGAAGAGGGATAGCTAACTAGCAGGTCTTTCAGGGCATTCGACAGACCCAACCTAAACTGGCACCTTAAGGCAGGGTCATTCCACCGAGAAGCTACGCACCACTTCCTAAAGTCAGAACAATACTCCTCAACAGGTCTCTTACCCTGACGTAAGGTCACCAGCTGACTCTCGGCAAAGGCAGTCCTGTCAGTTTCGTCATAAATGAGTCCGAGAGCAGAAAAGAAACGATCAACGGAGGAAAGTTCAGGGGCGTCAGGAGCCAAGGAGAAGGCCCACTCTTGGGGCCCTTCCTGGAGCCGGGACATAAGTATACCCACCCGCTGGTTCTCAGAACCTGAGGAATGAGGCTTTAAGCGAAAGTAAAGCCTACAACTCTCCCAAAAGGAGAGAAAAGCCCTCCGGTCCCCTGAGAACCGGTCGGGCAACTTGAGGTGGGGTTCAGGAGGTGAGGTGAGGGGAACTACCAAGTTAGCATCAGGGGAGCACGAGGTACCAAACGCAGAGCAGGAGAGTAGTCAGTAAGCCAGGGTCAGTATGGAGCAGGATCAAATAGTTAGGAGCTGTAGCTGGGCCAGGAAACCACACGGAAAGAATAACAAGCAAAGGAGGAACAGGAAAGGCAGGT